>NW_015659941.1:585095-590552 GCF_001515625.1 Sinocyclocheilus rhinocerous | reverse complement strand
TATATATATATATATATATATATATACACCCCATCATTGTGCCACATTTTGGGTCAATGGTTTAGTGTATATAATAAAACGCATGGGACACATGTAGCACATCACTTCCTGTTTCAAAAGCCCATATGGTAGATCTCAATGAGAAAGTATTAACTTACTCTCATCTAAACTCTCCTCACATCAGGCACGGGGGAAATGAAATCCGGATCTCTACGGCTGCTGTTTGAGAGTATTTAAGCCGGGGCGGATTAGAGGCAGAGGGGCATCTGAGGGGCAACAATGGGGCAAAGATCCGGGAGTCAGTGGATAAACACACTAAGAGCCTTCCTGATTCACAGCTTCAAAGACTGGGCCTCTTAATCAGACAGAGGGATGGGGGTTGAGACAATAAGAATGAAGGCTTGAAATCAATAACACATTTTTATAATTTTTTTAAATATAATAATCTTAAATCAAGTCCTATGATGGGCTATGCAAATCAAAATGGGTTTGTCTTCTTAATGCATGTACCTGGTCTTGCTGTGCATGATTTAACACACATTATAAAAAAGCTTTCATCAAATGGTAATTTGCTCTGCATCTAAATGACTTTCCTTTTCAAATGACATCAACAGGCTCTCATTATTTTTTCAACCCCTTCTTTAAACAACTGTCACTTTCATTATCCAATCAGTTCTCAGTAGAAAAAATGAAGTCCCGCCCACATTTTCTTCAAGTAATGTGTAGTTTTACTCTGTAGGGTGCACAAATACAGGGTTATTATCATTAACTAAAAGTAAAACCATAAAAAAACATTCCCAATACTTGAAATAAAATAAACATTAACTGACATGAAAAAAAAATATCAAAAAATATATTAGTTAGTTGCCAAGACATAATTTCTCATTCTCATAAAATAAATAAAACTATATGAACTAAAAACTAAAACTTAATTTTATAAGTATATATATATATATATATATATGTGTGTGTGTGTTTACTAATAAAAATGACAAAAACTAATACTAATAAAAATTATTACTAATAATTATTACTAATATTACTAATTATTACTTTTAATTATTTAAAAGTAATTCTTACTTTTTTAGTATTATTACTAATAATACTAATAAAAAACGAATTTTACTAATAAAAATTACAGAAACAACTAAATCATAAAAAAAAATATTAAATTAAAAATCTAATTAAATACAGAAAATATTTAAAAATAAAATGGACAATTAACAATTGTAATTATTGTCTTAAATTACTACATACACACATGCACACGAACAATACAAACACACACCAAGCCTCCATCCAAACATGCCACATTTCCAGCTAGCAGCCAGCTACACATTGCTCCCCTTTTCCAAAGCTTCCACACATATTTGACCCGGAGGCCGGGAAATGTCGTGTAGAGACGGGCCAGATGAGCCAGCAGAGGTGAGGCGGGGGTCCTGTGCTAACTGTGGTGTGAATGGCAGCGGCTCTCTGTGTGCGCTGTCTGCCCGCCTAATCTGCTAATGTATTCCTGAGGTCAGGAGGTCCTCCACCAAATCAATGGCAGGGATTTACACAGCTTTCCCCTGGAATGTGCCTGATCCTCTCCACAGCCGGGGGGGGGACATCCAGTTTGGCAGCGCCATCCAATTTTCCGCGGAATTTAACCACTGAAAAGTGAACGGGGGAGGAGGAGGCCAGAGACAGTCCCTGCTGACATAACGCTTCTCACTGAATAATATTAATAGACATAAAGGATGAAAACCTCACACTGCTTCAAATGAGATTCTGGGAGAGTGAAGTGCACTTTAAAGTTGTCTGAAATGAAGAACTTGGACTGAAACTCACTCTAAAGTGCAACTCATGAGTTAACACAGAGAAAATATCCCTATTAACTATGAACTATTACTATTACCAGTTAACTATTAGTTTGAAATTAACAGTTCATTCATTAAAACCTGAAAGAAAAACTCTATAGAAATTCTTATTAGTCATTTTTAACAAGAAAAAAGATTTTAAAGTCAAACTTTGGAAAGTTTAAATTATGGAGAGACAGAAGGATAGATGGATGGATGGATGGATGGATGGAATGAGTGAAAGAACGACAGACAGACAGACAGACAGACAGACAGACAGATAGATAGATAGATAGAGTCTGGCTTTAATCCATAAACTCAAACTATAATGCAAGAAGGGTTTCCATGGAGGAATTTCCCTACAGAGCTTCAAATAACGCTGCAAAAGACTCCAAAAACCCACTGCCAATACAAACAGACGCCTTAAACGCCTTAAATAGATCATTGCCATTTATAATCGCTCTAAAGCCATCTGGTGAAAGCTAATGTCCTAAGTGAATTTCTTATCTCTTCATAATGCAGGTTCTAATTTCCAGCACATCATAAAACCAGGCGAGAGACAGAATGACGACTCATCAAACTAGTCAAACACTTGGCAACACCTGAGGTGATCTTCTCCATGAGTGCCTGCTCCTCTCCCAGAAACCTCAGCCCAGATTAAAAAATAAAACATCCTCCAGCGATGTGGATGCTGGTGTCTCCAACAGGCTACTTGACTTCCTTGGTCAACTAGATACATCCTGATTGGAGAGATTGATCAGTTTTGTCACTAATTAGGGATGCTCTTTTTAGAAGGGACTTCAGACAAATGTATAGAATGTACAATAAAAGCACAACATGAGATTATAGTTGATATCTTAAGGCTGGAATACACTACAGGACTTTTAAAATCTGAACAGATTTTTAAAACACTAGGCATCATACACTTACCGACTTTGTAAATAGTGACATAGAAAAACTGGGCATTATACACTACACGACAGAGGATCATACACTACCAGACTTTAAAGTTGTTCCAATCACAACAAACTCACACAGAAATGTGCGCATTGTTGCTAGGAGACGTGTGACAAATGAAAACAATATGTGTTCTAAAATCGGCTGAAAATATCAAACATGTTTGATATCCTCCGACTGGATGGAATCAAAGTCTGAAGCTAAAAAAACGGAGTCTGTGACCATCATACACTACGCGATTTTCTGTGGAATCTGTCAGCTGTAATCTGCAGACTGGCTCTGACTTTCCTCAACTAGCGTCAACTTGATCAAACTGTAAAATCGAGGCAAAAATTGTGTGGTGTATTCCAGACTTTAGATGAGACACGTGTGATTATTGAGGTCTTTTTCTCAGGAGAAACATCTGAGAAGCAGAAGACCAAAGTCTACAAGAAACAACTGAGATACTAAAAACATCTTATTTGTGATTTTTCCATTCTATGGGTGAAACACAGACAAATCTGTCAGAAGGACGGAGAAGGAATCACAGATGATTAGATCCCATCACACTGACCAGCCCCTCCTCCTCTTCCTCTCAGCTTTTCATTGCCATGATCTCTCCATTCATCCGTCAATGTGCTTCCTGTCCGGGACGCCACAGGGTCAGCAGAGTGACAAACATATAAATCCACCCCGTTTCACCATGTGCCACATCCCATCCTGGGACTGTCCAACCAAATGGCCCCCTGCCCTCTGGTTCTCACGAAATGTGTGTCCGTCAGTCACGCTGAGTGACAGGCCTATTATAAACCACTGCAGTCCCTTGTTTCCGAACTGCCATGAGATGATGAGCTGTCTGTCAGTCATACGCCACTAAAGCCAAGCACTTATGGGTCAGAAGGCCAACAAATAATCAACCAAAAATATGGCATCCGGGCTCATATGCATAAGGCGTGAAGCTACCCTCCATATCATCCATATTATTTATTAAGAAATAAAAGGAAAGGAAAACTTAATCTGAAACCTTGCCCTGTCACTATTGCTAATGCTTGACTGGAACATAACCAAGCACTAAGTATTAAACTGTGGTGTACTGTACAACTCGCATGTTACTCAAATAATGTGTCTTGCAACTACACTGCAACAAACCACAACAAAAGCAACAGCCTAGCAACCTCATGACAACACAAATAACCCAGAACACCCTAGCAACCCCATAGCAACATATAAACCCCCAGAATATCTTAACCATATTGCAACATATTAAAAAAAAAAAAAACAACAACAACAAAAAGTAGACCCTAACAACTTCATGGCAACATATACTGTATATAAAAACAAGACTATCATAGCAACCACTTAGCAACATATTATAAAAAATAACCCTGAAAATTCTAGCAAACACAGAAAACATAATTAAAAAGAATACAGAACAATACACCCTAGCAACCCTACAGCAACATATAAAAAACAGAATGCCCTAGCAACCACATAGCAATATACTTAAAAAAAGAGAACAACCTAGCAACTCTTAGCATCATACTTAAAAAATAATCCAGAACAACCTTTAAAAAAAAAAAACTTTAGCAACATACTTCAAAATAACCCAGAACAACCTAGTAACCCCTTAGCAACATACTTTAAAATACAGAACACCCTAGCAACCCTACAGCAACATATAAAAAACAGAATGCCCTAGCAGCCACATAGCAATATACTTAAAAAAAGAGAACAACCTAGGAACCCCTTAGCAACATACTTAAAAATAACCCAGAACAACCTAGAAACCCCTTAGCAACATACTTAAAAAAAAACCTAGAGCAACATAGCAACGGCATAGCAAGGTTCTGACAACCACCCACAACTGAAACTGAAAAAAATCTAGTCACCACACTCAGTTCAGAAAGATGTAATCATGTGTGTTGTACAGCAGCAGTTGTGAAAGTGCAGTGTAGTCACTCTCATTTAAACTGCTCCTCTACCCACTGTGACTCATCCCAGTCAGACCGGAGCGGACACAACGCCTGCTCTCCTGCTCTATAACCTCCTGTGTGCCAGAGCCTGAACAAAACCAGAGGCACATCACACTGTCTGTCTGAATAGGGGGAATGTAGCATGAGAAATGCGCTTTCTCCAGCAGACGGACAGCTGAATGGAGCCGAGCTGGTGCTGCAGTCTCTTGGCACATGGAGGCAGATGCCCCTGTTGGAGCAGTCCAGTGTTAGAAAGAGATTCGTCCTGGGTGGGTAAACAACAGTTCCTGTCCTCACATTCTTATGCAGAAAGGCGTTTAATGGGGTAAGAGTTGGCATGAGTGCCAACCCACAACTGAACTTTAACCTTAAACAAACCCACAATCTATGCTGCCTTGATTAATACTGTTTACACTGTCTGACGTATATTGTCACAACATACTGAGGTTGTGTACAGTGGAAGAATCCAAGGTCTGTCTGTCTATCCATCCATCAATCCATTTGTCCGTCCGTCCGTCCGTCTATCTATCTATCTATCCATTCATCTTTTTGTCCGTCCGTCCATCTATCTATCTATCTATCCATCCATCCATCCATCCATCCATCCATCCATCCATCCATCCATCCATCCATCCATCCATCCATCCATCCATCCATCCATCCATCCATCTTTTTGTCCGTCCGTCCATCCATCCATCCATCCATCTATC
>NW_015659941.1:575396-582896 GCF_001515625.1 Sinocyclocheilus rhinocerous | reverse complement strand
GGAGAATGCAAAATGTATGCAAACGAATGCAAAGTTACTCAATGGAATGCGAAAGTTTTGCAAACAAATGTAAAGTTTATTTGTGGAACGCAAAAGTTCTGTAAACAAATGTAGTTTCTTTGGGGAGAACAAAGGTTTGTTTGCAAAACATTTGTGTTTCACATTTGCATTCACTTGCAAAATTGTTTTTATGTTCTCCTGAGAAAAAGACATTTTGCATTTGTTTGCAAAAATGTTGTTCCCCAAGAAATTTTGCATTCGTTGGCAAAACTTTTGTTCTCCCACGAAACTTTGTATTTACTTGCAAAACTTTTGCATTCCCCCAAGAAATGTTAAAATATTTTGCCAAACTTTTGTGTTCCCCAAAGAAACTTTGCATTCATTTGCAAAACTTATTTACCCAAAAAATTTGCATTCAGTTGCAACATTTTTGCATTCTCTTCAGAAACTTTGCATTCGTTTGCAAACTTTTTGCATTCACCTAAGAAACACCAAAGTGGTGATGAAAATAATATGATGTGTGAGGAAAAAATATATTTCAATGCTATATTTTAAAACACAGGGGGGTTCTCAGGGGAATGCAAAACTTTTTTTTCACTTTTCTCCATCACTATAGCTACGTTCACACTGTCAGTTTTTGGGATTGACAACCACATGTACTTACAGGTGTGAGTCTTGAAATGTCCCGTTCACACAACAGTTGCGTTTGGAGTACTGTCTGTATGAACGTGCCACGGGTGTCAAGCCCGTATTCCTTACCAGTAACCATAGCGACAGTGACCAAAGTAAAATTAAAGATGGCGACGTCCATAATACTGAAAGTTTTATCACTTCTGACATGACAAGAGTCCAATGGAGCCGTGAGTTCTTTAGTCAAATCTTCATTAACCAACAGCAGCTTTTAAGAGCGGAGCGTTTGAATCGCGCGCAGAACACAAAACTGACGGGAGCGGCTCCGGTGGAAAACTGACGGGATCTAAAACTTTCAGATGACACGCAGCTCATTTCTCCCTCACTGTAAGTTACCGAAAACACACATGAAAACACGTAACACATGGTAGACGCGCGTTTGTGCGGCAGAGTTCTTTCGTCAAATCTTAATTAACCGACGGCAGCTTTTATATTTGGGTGGAGAGCGGAGCATTTGAATCACGCGCAGAACACAAAACTGACGGGAGCGGCTCCGGTGGAAAACTGACGGGATCTAAAACTTTCAGATGACACGCAGCTCATTTCTCCCTCACTGTAAGTTACCGAAAACACACATGAAAACACGTAACACATGGTAGACGCGCGTTTGTGCGGCAGAGCGGCTCTCTCTCGCACTGTATGACGTGTTCCGTTCACACAGCGCGGGTTTTCCGAGAATGCGGTTGAGTCCTGAAAATTTACAGGTGTGAGTCCGGTTACAGAATGCGGTTGTCACACCCGTAAATAACCGAACTGTGTGTGAACGTAACCGTATTAAGGACTCAAATACAGGACTGACAACCGTATTCTGCTGCTGTGTGAACGTGGCCTATGTGCCCTTATGGGCTCCATAGTACTGTATATTAACTACTGAATAATTTGTTTTCCTAATGAATTTTCAGATATACACCTAACCATGTTAATACTTAAATGAGACACGACTAAGAGTGATGTAACGGAGGCCAGCCAGTCAGAGCTGTGCAGGTAATGACTTTTTTTTCACACCAGTTTGAACCCCACTCAAAGAGGTGCAAGTAGAACCGGAAGGGTTACATTGACACTAACAAAGAAAGTACAAAAAGCACCATGGAAAGAGACCTGATTTATTTTATACCCACTAACAGGATATGCATACCCTGCCATCCATTTTGATTTCATTACTGGTTTTTCTCTTCAGCTGCTCAACTGATTTTTTCTTCTTGTTTACCAGTGAGTACCACAGAGAGGAAGTCAGGCCTTCATCACCCTTCAGCTCCCAGCATTCCCATAAACCAGCCTGGAATATACAATATACTGTACAAACACAATCATCATAATTACACAACCACAACTAAACGCTTCCTCTCCTCATGCCTAGGGTATCAAATTATTGATACCATTCATTTTTCAGGCTTGGTGTTGGTTTCCATTATTTAACCCCAAATTCGCTCTTGGCTTCTTGGGGTCTGAACACAGTTGGTGCCACAAATCCCCTAAAATTGTCCCCCTGGCCGCACGTCACAATTCTTTGGGGTTTTGTAAGTAAATTCAAATTCTCTTTAAATTACTTCTAGCCCTGGCTATGAAGGAGGGAAAGGAGAAAGAGAGAAAGAGAGGCGTCAAGGTTTTCGTCTCAGAATTCCTGGATAATGACTGGGCTGTAACCGTACAGCGCCGCTCGCAGCCAAGTCAAACAATGACTTCTGCCAGTTTCTCTCTATTTATTTCTCTCCATTTTTCATCCTTCTATTTTTTCTCTTATTACACACATACTCAAAAAAAAGTCATATAGACAGAATCTGCACTTAATTTGCATGGCAGCCCACCGTTCTCCTCTTTTTTTTTGTTTTATTTTTTTGCACATTCAGCAAATACTTGGGCCAAGACCGGGATTTGTGGCTGGTCGTTCTCCAGTCGGAGTGGGGAATATTTTCTGAGAAAATGCACCGGCCAACAAGGTTTCTGTGCTGTGGTTATAAACGCTGACCTTTCGTAAATTAGTTTTAAGTGTACAGACAATAAAAACGCTTTGGAAAAACAAAACCTCTGTTGTCAGTTTCATTGTTCAGGTACTTACAAACAGTCTGCGAACACTCAGAGGTGTAACATGACTGATTTTATGCTCACACAGATCACAGACACTAAGCTGAGATATATATATAAGTCTAGTATATATTTAATTTTTAAGATTTTTAAAGATAAATGTTGTGGGTGTAGTGTAGAGTACAAAAACGAGTGCATCTGACAAAACTCGTCTGGTTCATATTCCACCTAAAAATCAAAGAAAGAAAGAAAAGAAAAGAAATTATATTTTTAAAGGAAGTTTTAAGGACATAAATAAATAAATTTTATTCTGACATTATGTCTTGACAATTTTGCCCAAAAATCCAATTACAGAAATTATTTTAATTTGATAAAAATAATTATGTAATAGTCCATTTAAATATGGTAATGTTTGTTATGAACTTTAGTTATACTTCCTTTATTTTGTGCTGCTTTAGGTTGAAAAAAAAGGTCTGCAGTAATGAGTTATTTATTATTTATTTATTATCTCTATTGAAAATAATCAAATTACAAAGAAATGGTCAAAAGTAAAAGATGTGGATGCATTACAGTAATGAATTTTGAGGATATTCTACTTAACTGTCATTAAAAAAAGTTACAATGCAAAAAAAAAAAAAAAAATCTTAATGGTCCTTAAGACCTCATTAAATTTATGCAAAAAAATGCTATGCAAAATGAACTGGACATTGCAGTAGAAATGCAAAAATGCAAGAATAAATGTAAATCAGCCAAAGTTAATGTATATGATTGAGAGACAATAGCTCTGTGAGACACATTGGAGGGAAAGCGAGCGTCCAGACGTGACCTCTGTTGCGTTTGGCATGAGGCTTTGCTCTGGAACACACAGTGTGTGAGCAACTGATCTGCTGCAAGACTCCTTAAGACGACTCACTCACGCACCCAGCGGCTCTGCGGCCAGACGGGAGGGAGAGAAGCGTCTCCGTATAATCTGCTTCTCAAAGCCACTGGTTTTGTCTCGTCCAAAAGACACAGCAGCTAAGAGTATGTGTGCCCTGCAGACGGATCCGCTGCATTATCTGAAGCTCATCTTGGCGAAGGGACTCCATATATGGTTGGATTTATGGTTCAAACCACAGCTCTCGGATTCGGTTCTGCATCACAGAAGCTTGGAGAGGTCCAGCAGCATTGAGACTCAATCGCTCAGCATAATTTTTCCTTTGGACTCAGGGCCCTTTACATGGAAAAACAGAGCATTTCTTTCAACTAGTGCTAGAAAACAATAACTTGAAGTTGCATAAATCAGCATTAAAGAAATAAATCAGCCCATTCATTTACTCACCCTTGTGTAGATCCAAACCTGCATGCATGACTTTCTTTCTCAGAAAGATGTTTTGCAGAATATTTGAACTCCTCTTTTCCATACAATGAAAGTAGATGATTATGCACACTATCAAGCTGTGAAAAGGACAAGGAAACACCTTAAAATCAATTGAAATTAGCACTTTAGATATATAGTTTTTTTTTTTTTCATTAGCATTAAAGGAATATTTCAGCCAAAACAGGAACATTCTGTCATTTACTCACCCTTGTGTTCTTACAAACTTGTATGCATTACTCTTTTTTTTTTTTTTTTTCTTTCAAAAAGAGATGTTTTGCCATATATTTGAACTCCTCCAATGAAATTTGATGATTATGCACACTGTCAAGCTGCAAATAGGACAAATAAGCAACTTAAAATGCAATGAAATGAGCAGTTTGGACATTTAACTTTGCATTTCATCAGCATTAAAGTAATATTTCAGCCAAAAAAATATAAAGGATAATTCTGTAATTTACTCACCATTTTGTTCTTTCAAACTTGCATGCATTACCTTTTTCTCTCTTTCGCAAAAGGAGATGTTTTGCAGTATATCTGAACTCATTTTTCCATCAAATTAAATTTCTTGATTATGCACGCAAGCTGCAAAAAGGACAAATAAGCAACTTAAAAAGTATTGAAATGAGCAATTTGGACATTTAGCTTTGTGTTTCAGCAGCATTAAAGGAACATTTCAACCAAAAACAGTAACACATGGTTTTGTGAAAAACAGTAACACTATCATTTTGTGTTGTTCCAAACCTGTATGCATGATTTTTTTCCTCAGGAAAAGATGCGGTATATTTGAACCCCTCTTTCCATACAGTAAAAGCTGATAATTATGCACACTGTCAAGCTGCAATAAGGAAACATTTAAAATGCAACCTTAAAATGCATTGAAATTCACATACAAAAAGCTCTCAAATGTCAATATTAGCATGTAATAGGTTAATGCTCTGCTAAAAGTTGACAACTTAAAGGGGTCATATGATGCGATTAAAATTTTTCCTTTCTCTTTGGAGTGTTACAAGCTCTTGGTGCATAAAGAAGATCTGTAAAGTTGCAAAGACTAAAGTCTCAAATCCAAAGAGATATTCTTTATAAAAGTTAAGAGTCAGCCACGCCTACCTAAAACCTACATCACGCCCCCACATATCTACATCACTATGTGGAAAAATTTGCATAACGCCGCCCAAATGTTAACGCAAAGAAAGAAGGCGTAACTTTAATTCTCACTGTAGTATTGTTGACGCTGCAGCCATGTCCTGAAGACGCTGTGTGCTTCGTTGTGAAAGCGAAACTACTTTGTTTGGTCTTCCAAAAGAGGACGATATCCGCTTCGTCATGCCTAGAGCTGATCCGTGCTGGTCGCTGAGACAATACATCAACTTTGCGCTGTGGATCGCAAGATCGGCTTTCACCGTGGACGAAGCCCGGAGTCGTCACATGTGGTTAACGCTCCTTCGTCGGATCCACCGGCTGCGCCATATAGCTGGCCAATCACAGCTCACCTCGCTTTTTCAGACCGATGAGTTTTGTAAAAATCGACGCGTTTCAGAAAGGCGGGGCATAGAGGAGAAATAATAATGTACAGTATGTGGAAAAAGTTTTTTTAACCTTAAACCGCATAAACACATTTCATTACACCAAATACACAAAATAATGTTCTTTTTAGCAGCATCACCTTTAACTTCTATATTTCAGAAATACAAAGTGTTATGTCCAGTCAGAGTCCATCACTATAAACTCCATCGCACCTCAAAATAACAATGTGTTTTACAAGTGTAAAATAATGAGAACAATTCTTCAGAAAGCTGGATGAGAACTTTAAGAGATTGTGAAGTGCCTGGCGACTGCTCTTGGCATATGATAAGAAACTAAAGTGTTCAGTACGCTTCAATACAAGTCTACACGTACTAGTTATTGAGTGGAATTACATTTCAGGTAAAAAAAAAAAAAAAAATCCACCTAATTTTGTCTTACCCACGTCTTTCACTGATGTTTCCTTTGCCTCCCTCTCTTAAGTTCTTCAGTAAAGATATATATAGATGTATGTACCAATTTATGGGTTTTGTTTAACATTGCTCTTGCTTTCCTTCAGTCTCAGTATAAAAACCACTTTGTGGCAGCATCTGGTGTTCCTCCCAAACTCACCACAAAGTCCAGCAGCTCCTCCGGAAAAAAAAAGACAATAGAAATCTGAAACACAATGGTTTCCAGTTGTATTCTCAATGCCGTCTTGTTTATTAAACTGCACACCTATAGTTACTGAACCGTATGCCATCATCTGTGATCGAGTGAACAGCAGAGATGATCGAGCAGTTCTCTGCTCTCACAGTAGCAGAGTAATTGAAAAAGCAGTCTATAATTTTATGACGCAGCTGAAACCACATGAACGTGCTGAGGTTGTGTTTAGGACGGGTACGATCCGCGCTGGCTTCACCTCGGGCCCGAGGTGGTGGGATTTAATGAAGCATGTCTCCTCTCTGCTCTCTAATGACCGTTAATTAAGACCACTATAATCCAGCTCAGTTAAACCACCTCAGCCAAGATACTAAGTGAGAAACCAGTCTCTCAAAACATTAGACCCGAGCCAGGTTACAAATGTTTTTTTTATCTTATAAATACAGACGTTTGACCTGTGACCAAAAACTGCGCACCTAGATAGAAAGAGGTCGTCTGACTGCCATGTAAATCGACCAACCACAGTCTGCTAAGTGTCATTTACATGCAATAGCTGATACCACAATAAAAAACCGCCATGGAAAAAATTTATTTGGTGACTTTCGTGCTTAGTTCAGAGCAAGAGCCAACTAATATGATGAAAAATAAAGTGAATAATATTATTAATTAAGAAATTGTATAAAAAAATATGTCTTTGAAAATTTACATTTGTACTAAAAACTTATTTTTTTTTATTCTTGACAATGTCAAGACAAATTTAACTAATTATTAATATTATTTTAATTTCTATATATGCAGATTTAAAAATTTTTTTTATTATTATTATTCTTTTTTGTAGTAGTAGCAGTAGTAGTAGTAATGTGTTACCATATTTAACATTTTCAATGACAAGCACCCAAAATATGATGAAAAATAATGTGGAAAAATAGTAAGCATGATATTATAAAGAAAATGTTTCAGAAAACAAAATAACTGACTCTTATTCGACACTTAAAGGAGTAGTTCACTTCCAGAACAAAAATGTACAGATAATGTACTCACCCCCTTGTCATCCAAGATGTTCATGTCTTTCTTTCTTCAGTCGTAAAGAAATTATGTTTTTTGAGCAAAACGTTTTAGGATTTCTCTCCATGTAATGGACTTCTATGGTGAGAACCCGGAGTTTGAACGTCCACAATGCAGTTTAAATGCAGCTTCAAAGGGCTCTAAACGATCCCAGCCGAGGAAGAAGGGTCTTATCTAGCGAAACGATCGTTTTTTTTTTT
>NW_015659941.1:574736-575208 GCF_001515625.1 Sinocyclocheilus rhinocerous | reverse complement strand
TCCAAGATGTTCATGTCTTTCTTTCTTCAGTCGTAAAGAAATTATGTTTTTTGAGCAAAACGTTTTAGGATTTCTCTCCATATAATGGACTTCTATGGTGAGAACCCGGAGTTTGAACGTCCACAATGCAGTTTAAATGCAGCTTCAAAGGGCTCTAAACGATCCCAGCCGAGGAAGAAGGGTCTTATCTAGCGAAACGATCGTTTTTTTTAGTTTTTTTTTAATTACAATTTATATACTTTTTAACCTCAAATGCTCGTCTTGTCTAGCTCTGCAATGTGCATGTGTACTCTGTTCATGACAGTTAGGGTATGTCGAAAAACTACCATCTCATTTTCTCCTCCAACTTCAAACTCGTCCTAAATCGTCCTACATCGTTGTTTTACCATTTTTTGTAAAGGGCATTTGATCTTCATCTTCACTGGGTCGGTACTTCTGCAGCGATGTAGGATGATTTTGAAGTTGGAGGAGA
>NW_015659941.1:553227-574440 GCF_001515625.1 Sinocyclocheilus rhinocerous | reverse complement strand
AGAGGAGAAAATGATATGGGAGTTTTTAGACCTACCCTAACTGCCTTGGACCGGAAAACACAGAGTTCACGCAGAGCTAGACAAGACGAGCGTTTGAGGTTAAAAAGTATATAAATTGTAATTAAAAAAAAATAAAAAATAACCGATCGTTTCACTAGGGTCGGTACTTCTGCAGCGATGTAGGATGATTTTGAAGTTGGAGGAGACAATGAGATGGGAGTTTTTAGACCTACCCTAACTGTCTTGAACCGGAAAACACAGAGTTCACGCAGAGCTAGACCAGACGAGCGTTTGAGGTTAAAAAGTATATAAATTGTAATTTTAAAAAAAATTAAATAACCGATCGTTTCACTATATAAGACTCTTCTTCCTCGGCTGGGATCGTTTAGAGCTCTTTGAAGCTGCATTTAAACTGCATTTTGGACGTTCAAACTCAGGGTTCTCACCATAGAAGTCCATTATATGGAGAGAAATCCAAAATGTTTTCCTCAAAAAACATAATTTCTTTACGACTGAAGAAAGAAAGACATGAACACCTTGGATGACAAGGGGGTGAGTACATTATCTGTACATTTTTGTTCTGGAAGTGAACTACTCCTTATGTATACATAAAGATTATTAAATTGACTACAAATAACAATTTAATCATCACAACAGACATTATGTGGTCAGTAGAAAGGAAAATATAACACTATTTTTTTTAATACAATGACTTAAAGATTTACTTAAAGATTATTAGATTTACAACAAATTATCATTTAATTATTACAACATTATCTGGACAGTAGAAAAAAATATATAATACTGTTTTAATCAAATAAATATGTACTTATATGTACTCGGATCAGACTAGTCAAATACTTGCAAGCAGTGGTCATGGACGTATATGAATCCCATCTTAAAAGTGTCTACCACGGATTGCTTGCGTCAATCCTATTTGATTGTTTTGGAGGAAAAAGCAGTTCTACTTCTGCATGTTTCTCCAAATCAGCAGTTCATGCATCCAAGGGCACTGATGAGTCTGTGGTCAAGCAGTCCGGTTACAGCCAGAGCCAGAGTTTTGGACAAGAACATGGAAAAAGGCAGAAAGTTACTCCACCCATCCTCTGGAAGATACAAACGAACAGAGTTACAGACAGTCTAGACTAGATCCACTTCAAAACTGTACTGAAATCTATATTCTGGCATGTGCCACATCACAAGCAATCACCGTTTCATCGCGACAGCTACGCATGTAGTACGTGTTTAGCAAATCAGCACATCTGATTGTTTTATATGTGAAATAAATGCTGGATTTAGGAGGATGTCATGCTTGAAACATTTCTGACATTGCTGAAATGTGTGTTAAATCAGGAAGAGCAGTAAATGTCTCAGTCTCTGGGATTTACGCACGATGAGGACGCAGCAAACACGCTGTAGGCTGTAGGCCGACCACAAGCGTTCATGAGCTGAAGCGCTGGAGATATAGTGTCACCGGTTCACGTCCAGCCATCTTGTTCATATTAAACGGCAAACATGTTTTGCTGTTTTTGATGATTGATGGATGGCTCTTCACCCAAAAATCATCATTTATTCACTCTCATGTCCAAAAACCTGTTTCAAACATGTATGGCTTCTTTCTTCTGTGGAACTTGATATTTTGAAGATTGTTTTAACTGTTTTTGTCCATATAATGAGAGTCAATTGGGTCCAAAACAAAATTGTATCCCACTGGCTGTCATTGTATTTTTATTTATTTGTGTGTGTACCTGTTTTTCTAGGTTTAGGTGTAGGGCAATAGAATATAAGGTCTGTACAGTAGAAAAACCATTACGCCTGCAGAAAGTTTCCTGTAAGGGGTAGGTTTAGGTGTAGGGTTGGTGTAGGGCAATAGAAAATAAGGTCTGTACAGTAGAAAAACCATTACGCCTATGGAGAGTCCCCACAAGGATAGCAAACCAGACATGTGTGTGTGTTCCAATACAGATTTGTATGGAGGCCCATTTCTGCCACTGAATTAAAAAAAATTAAAAAGATATAAAATCACAATTGTGAGTTATAAATCAGAAATGCAAGATGCAATCTTGAGATTTAAACTCATAATTCTGAGAAATCGAGAAATCGCAGCTGTAATAAAATTTTATTTTTCCCTCAGAATTGGACTTTATAAAGTTTATATATAGTTTGTATCAGGCAGTTCTGAGAAAAAATGTCAAAATTGCAAGTTTCACAATCTCACAATTCTAACTTCTTTTCTCACAATTGCAAGTTTATATCACACAATTCTGAGAAAAAAAAAGTCTTGCAAAAAATTGCAAGAAAGAAAAGTCGCAATTACCATTTTTAGTTTTTATTCAGTGGCAGAAACAGGCTTCCTTAAATTTGAAACAACATTAGGGTGAGTAAATAATGATAGCATTTTCTTTTTAAATGGAGCATTGGATCAATATTTTCCAAACCCACACTATTCTGGCAGTCTATTCCATATATATATATATATTTTCACATTGTGAATTAATAAAGCAAATAAATGAGAAATAAGTAATCCTTTAAAGAAAAATAGAGTTATTGTCCAGTCATAAAGACATACACAGGTACATCTTTGGATATTGGCAGCAATCTGGTCTCACTGTCTACTATATATATATATATATATATATATATATATATACATACATCAAATTGAATGCAATTCCTTACCATGCATCATTATAGTTAAGGTTCTCAGAAAATGCAACTGGACCCAAATAAACTAATATATAAGTCTCGTAACAAGATCTACTGGGAATATGAACTGTGCAAAAATAAATAAAAGACATTTGGAAAATGAACCCACAGAACAATAGCAGTTCTTGGAATAATGGGCTATTACAGACTATTAATGAGCAGAAGTTGCGTTTACTGGACGAAGAGCCAAGCCAAGAGCATTTACAGCATCAAATGAGGTGTGAAGAGTCGAGAAAAAGACAAGGAGGGTGAAGGAGTCACATCTTTAGCTGAAAAAAATCAGCTTTATGAGAGTGAACAGTAGTACGCTTGTTGCTTTTACAGACAGACGCATTTATCCATGACAGAAACCAGGTGAGAACACTTCATGAAGAGAACGAGCGTTTGTGACATTGGAACAAGTCACCATTACGACACTACCACAGCAAGACAAGCATATATTAACTCAATCTTCAATTCATCAGGTTTTGTGGGCTAAAAAAACCAAACGAGGCCCAAAGGGCCAGTGTGGCCGCACTGGACCATAAACATCTGAGATTTAATCATCTGAAATCTACAGCGGTTTTTGTGCTCTGGAGCGCAGGCCAGCTCTCCCTGAGACTCAGCAGGGCTTCAATGCAGATGCCAAGCATTAGAGAACAACAACAGCATTCATAAAGGTGCAAGATTTAGAGCGTTTCAAATATAAACCCCATTCCGCTTCACCTGAGGTTTGGAGGATAGTGAAAGAAAATATTTATTTTCCAAAATTCTGTTCCAAAACCTAGCGAGCTGCCTACCCAGACATCATAGACACACTCCTGACAACATTTATAAGGGTACGTTTATATGACTCTTTTCGGTTTCGTGCACAGGTCACAATGATCTCAAAACGATCCCCGTTCACACAGATACACAAAAACAACGAAAAACTGTATGATGTGAGGCCTGTAGTTGGCCATGTCACTTTGTAGTGAAACATTATGCGTATGCGCACATATGCATACTTATAGACTGAACACGTAATATGCATGCACATGAAATCACTGTTTTCACAAATTCAGGTTTTCATAGTCTTCACAGATAACGGTATTGTTTTTTTTTTTAAATTGCACTTTGAAACCAGTTTTCAAAAGTTCGTTTTTTCAAGTGCCCAAAAAACATTTTGTTGTGTAAATGAACGGCCAAAAAGCATAAAAAGTTTTCCGGTTTTAGTTGAAAACTGTTGTGTAAACGTCCCCTTAAGACAGCAACAAATGGATCCTTAATGCAATTCCAAAATGCACTGTGACAAGATCTGACAGAGTTGAGAGAAATTCTGATTTAAATCATATTTTATTAAAAAAAAAAAAAAAAAACGGCAATAAATGTCGATTTTAAGTTGACCTTAAAGGGACAGTTTATCTAAAACTGAAGACTGTTATCATTCGCTCCTCTTCACGTTGTTCCAAACCTGCATTATTGTGTTTTGTGGAACACAAAATAACGTATTTTGAAGAATGTATGGACAAAAATATCTTCTTTCAGTTCCACAGAATGTCATACAGGTTTGGACCAACATGAGGGTGAGTAAATGTTGACAGAATTTTCATCTCTTTAACCCTCATATATTATGTTCTGGTCATTTTGACCTGGAGAGGATTTTCTTTTTTTAGTTTGATTAAAACTAACTGACTTCCAAATAAATGGACAATGTTTTTTTATATATATATATATATATATATATAGGGTTTTTTCCCCACCTTGTTACACTTGTGGTGTTCCTGGTCAAAAGGGACCAGCCTACAAAAAATGCTAGTAAATCTCTCATGCTATATAGTTACCAGTTTTTGGATTCAATCTTTTTAAAAAGTAGTTTTCTTTCAGGAAGTGAGTGATTGTAGGCCTCATTGATCTGAGCTTATGCACCTAGCTTTTGAGTGAACATTGCCTAAATTATCCATAAATAATGCTTTTTTTTCCTCTCAAAAACTGAGGTGCAGAAGCTCAGATCATGTGAGAAAAATATGTTTTTGAACTTTAAATCATGAAAAAGTATTCTAGCAGAATCCCAAAATAAACCAATGAACTTGTAAATGAGCATAATATGGGCACTTTAATGCTTCGAGGAGATTGTGAGGTGTCCCGTACCCCAGCGGACTCACACAAGCATCACGGTTCAAAGCAATTTTATTGACAGAGCCAAAGGGAAGGTGGGGGTCCCACAAACCCCAGGCCTAATCCCTCAGAGAAAAGCCCCGCATTTAGGCCCTAGTACACTTAATCCAGGGCCCCTGTTCACAATACACTTCAGATCTTCTTCTGGCCGCTGCGCTTCCGCTTGGGGCCCATCCGGTGCCATGAAAAACACAAAGAGAGAGAGAGAGAAAGAGGTTAGGAAACTACAACACATGGATGGTTTCAACAAATCAAACTTGAGCGGTGATTTACGTAAAGCTTCCACACGATCATCACCGTGATGACTGAGTGATATAAACATCCAGCGTTTACAATATCTGATAGCGCCACGCAGCTCACCCGGCTGCCAAACCAAACACCATGCATCCAAAAGAACACTGTGTTTTATTTACAAGTCAAAGGCACAAAAAACAACAGTGAGACAATAATAAAACCACTAAATTAGAACGCTAACCCCTCATGAAGAAACACTCACCCTGCTTCTGTCTTCATCCTTCTTGTGTCCGTGCCAGCACAAACATGGATAAAGCGCACGTACGTATCACAAACACACACTAGTGGGCATTGTGAGTGTTTAGACGGAGCCCCCGTGTCGAGACGGAAAAACAAACTTCTCTGAATGGACAGATAAAGGAGGCCAGAGGAGAGATCATGTTTACAGGAGACGTGTCTGTTTGCCACATGTTTATTCTGATGCAGCACCAGCTGAAATATTTCAACACACAAGTCCAGATCTGAGATTTGATTAGATTTGAACGGAACAAAAATATGCTGTGGTGGTACCATACTGACAGATGGTGCTTTAAAATGTACACTACTGTTCAAAGATTTTTAAAAATGTTTTTGTAGGAAGTTTCTTATGCTTACCAAAGCTGCATTTATTTGGTCAAAAATACAGTAAAAACAGTAATATTGTGAAATATTATTACAATTTAAAACCACTGTTTCCTATTTGAAATATAATTTATTCCTGTGATTCAAAGCTGAATTTTCAGCATCATTACTCTAGTCTTCAGTGTCACACGATCCTTCAGAAATCATTCTGATTTTTTTCCTGCCGATTTGATCCTAACGAAGCATTTCTTATCGATGTTGAAAACAGTTGTGCTGCTTAATATTTTTGTGCAAATGGTGATACATTTTTTTTTTGTCTCAGAAAGTTCAAAAGAACAGCATTTATCTGAAACAGAAATCTTTTGCAACATTATAAAAGTATTTACTGTAATTTTTAATTGATTTAATGCATCCTTACTGATTAAAAGTATACATTTCTTAAAAAAAAAAAAAAATTCTAAAATACTTTAAACAGCAGTATATAGTGTTGTTTAAGTGCCACACTCATATTTTAATAAAAATGCAAAGAATATCATGGTATTAGCATCATAGCAGAGTCCATAAAACTATGAAATCACCAGTACATTCCTAAAGAGTTCTGTTCAAATTTCTGTTCAAGTACAAAACATACAATGCTGCTTATTAAAAAAAAAAAAGGTCTTCTGTTCAATAACAGAAAGCTAACCTCACCACATTTAAGTCCTCTAAATAATCTGAATCATTGTACTCAACGCCAGTATTTGAGTGGGATGACGGCAGAATCATTACCAGAGGTTACGTTTCATCCTCACATCTCATTCCATGTTTACCGTTTTCCTTGCTTCCCATCGTTTCATCTGGCCTATCCATACGGAAACCCAGCGGTTAATTTCACGAAACACGAAGAGAGTCTCAGAGCAGAGAAAAATCTTCACCAGCGCCACAAAGCAACCAGTGTTTCTGTCCTGCGGTCGCCACTCGATGATGCTAAATCCAAGTACATGTCTTCAAATCAAACTGCACGCTATGAGGGCAATAGAGGGGATTTACCAACATTTTGTGTGTTTCAACAGGCTTTGAACAATATCAGAGCGTTTACCTCTACTGGAATAGGATGGTAAAACGGATTGTGCAGAATGCAGCCTCAGCGTGGGTCACAGTGGTTGGAGATGATCTTGGATGCGCTCCGAAACCTGAAAAATGATACCTTTGTGAGCAGTATACAGAGGAATGACTCCAACTGCATGAGATCCTTTTTACTCATATGACTTTATGTGGTTTTTGATAGCATTGTAGATGTATCCTTCACTGTCTACAGTATTACACAATCCTAAGGAAAAAATGGCATCTAAAGGAGCAAATGAAATAAGTGCATTTAAGCTGTTAAAAAGAATCTTAAAGGAATAGTTCAACCAAAATTTAAAATCAGGCCATCCAAGATGTAGAGGAGTTTGTTTCTTAATCGGAACAAATTTGGTGAAATGTAGCATTCCATCACTTGCTCACCAATGGATGCTCTGCAGTGAATGGGTGCCGTCAGAATGAGAGTCCAAACAGCTGATAAAAACATCACACCACTCCAGTCCATCAGTTAATGTCTTGTGTAAAGTCAAAAGCTGTGTTTGTAGGAAACAAATCCATCAAGCCATTTTAACTTGAGTCCATAATCCATAATAATGCTTCCTCCAGTGAAAAAGTCCATCCTCTGTTGTCGTCTCATATCAAAATATTATAATCAGCATATTTGTTTAGAACCGTTTTTGCTTGTAAACAGTACTTGATCTGTGCAGATTTCTTTCCTGATTCAGACAAGATGACTTTTTCACTGGATAAAGCAATATGGATAGAGGACTTGTGTTTTAGCCAGAAGCAACACTTTAAAGATAAAAATGTCTATTACATGGATTTATTTCAAACAAGCATACAGCTTTTCCCTTCACAAGACATTAACTGATGGACTGGAGTGGTGTGGATTATTGTGATGTTTTTGTCAGTTGTTAGGACTCTCATTCTGACGGCACCCATTCACTGCAGAGGATCCGCTGGTGAGCAAGTGATGGAATGCTACATTTCTCCAATTCTCTTTACATTAAGAAAAAAAAAAAAGATCTACATCTTGGACGGTCTGAGAATGAGCAAATTGTCAGCAAATTTTCATTTTTGGGTGAACTATTCCTTTAAGCATTTTAAGATATAAACATAAAAACTGAGCTACATTTATGAATTTAAAACCATTAAATGGCGATCAATTAAGGAGATGATAATGCTAATGTGACTATGAAGAGCATATCACTGTGCTGATGGGGACAATAAGGACTCTCATTCTGACGGCACCCATTCACTGCAGAGGATCCGCTGGTGAGCAAGTGATGGAATGCTACATTTCTCCAATTCTCTTTACATTAAGAAAAAAAAAAAAGATCTACATCTTGGACGGTCTGAGAATGAGCAAATTGTCAGCAAATTTTCATTTTTGGGTGAACTATTCCTTTAAGCATTTTAAGATATAAACTGCACACTTCAGCTACATTTATGAATTTAAAACCATTAAATGGCGATCAATTAAGGAGATGATAATGCTAATGTGACTATGAAGAGCATATCACTGTGCTGATGGGGACAATAAATCAGGACTAAATGATTTAGGACAAACTAAATCATTTGGTCTGTCAACACAAATAGCTTGTGGCTCACAGCCCTCTTAAACACACCATGGCCAAATTTTCTAAAATGGTAAAGTGATGCCTGGTGTTTTTACAGTCCTGGCTCCAGAGCTCCGCTGGCACAGTTCAGCAAACACAGCGCAGAGATGCTAACACAGTGTGGCAGTGCCAACAGAGGCCTGAGAGAGAGACTAAAAGAGAAAGATAAAACAGTTACAAAGGAGGATGCAGTCTCAGAAGAAACACCCACAGACAGCACGATCCCAAAACATCCGAACGCATACTGCACAGAAATGGCACTTGCGTTCTCTGACAAGCTTTAATTTCGACTTTTGTGACTTGTGTGACCAGTTAACCTGGAAACAAAGACATGGTTAGACAAACACATCCGAAGAACTAATCACAAGTTTCACCAAAGTTCACCAGGTTAATGTCATCAAATCTCTGAAAGACACTTTGCATCAGACACAAGAGAGAATTAACAAAAACATTGACCTGTAGAACTATACTACCTGCTTTTATTCAGTAAGGTTGCATGAAATCGATCATAAGAGATAGTAAAGACATTTATAATGTTACAAAATATTTCTGTTTCAAATAAATGCTGCTCTTTCTGTTGGTCAAAAAATATATCAGTTCCCACAAAATTACCACATTGATAATAAATGTTTCTTGAGCAGCAAATCATCATATTAGAATGATTTCTGAAGGGTCATGTGACACTGAAGACTGGAGTAATGGTGCTGAAAATTCAGCTTTGATCACAGAAATAAATTACACTTTTCAATATACATTATATATCATTTAATTATAATTTACAATATTCAAATAGAAAAGTTATTTTAAATTGTAAAAATATTTCACACTATTACTGTTCTTAATGTATTTATGATCAAATAAATGCAGCCTCGGTGAGCACAAAAGGCGTCTTTCAAAAATTCTGAGATTATCAACACTTTTGCATTGACGTCAACTGATTCAACCCACCTTTAAAAACAAAAGAAACTGTAGATGGTCGCTTTAAATGTCAGTCAAACAATCTATTCCTGTTTAAGTGGGCTGTTCTCGGGCAGAAAAATCTGAGACAGTCTCAACTAAGCATTATTCATGTGGCCATCCACAGACATAATGAACTGCATCAGATGTCAGGTGACTCCTGCCGACATCTCACTGTTCATTTCGCACGTTCTCTGGATCTACAGCTGGCTCTCGCTCTTGGTTCAACACCAAGGCCACCCACCCCTTCTCACCAGAGCCAGTTCTTCTGACAAAACACACCGTCCCCGGCCAGACACGAGTGAGTCAGCTGTCTGCATCAGCATTCACACGTTACTCTGTAGATCTGACCGAAGCGCAGGAACGAGGACTGGAGTTCGGCCCAGAGATCTCACCTACATCTGGACAAGAGGAGATGCTTTAGTGCTCGAACACAAAAAACCTGCTGCTCCCACAAACAGCAACAAATTGAGACCACACCAGCAGATTATATCTTTTTTTTTTTTATTTAGTTTGAAACAAAACAATAATATCAAAATAAAAGCACTCGAGCTATTACTTCAACCGAAAGACAAAGCGAGAAAAGAAAAATCTGTTCCACAGGAAAATGGATCGATTCAACCCTCCAGCAAAGCCAGTAACTAGTCTTTCATCGTATGACGTACAATGTGTCATAGCACCTGCTTTGGATAGTATTAGCCACTTTAGAACAGAAATATCAGGACTTTGGGAAAGCAGTGATCTATGTCACCAAAGGCCAAGCGGTTCAGGGTCACGACGGTCTACAAATACCCAGCCAAACTGATTCAGAATGGGGGTTTGCGTCATTTCATTGTTATACGGTTAGTTAAAATGTGATTGGTGAGTTGTAAATGGGTAATATCTTGGGATACACTATGAGATAACACATGCATAGCTGCGTGTTGCATGTGTGCGAGCGTGATTATTACAAAGCGCTGCTGGCCAGAAAATATAAAAGTAGAGTTCAAAGAGATTACGAAAGACTGGGTGAGTGAAGCAATGCACAGCAGTACAAAAAAAGAACAAAACTGTACACACAGATGGGGAAAAGACTTCTGGCAGACAAATAAATAATCAGGAAGACAATAAACATACAAGCGTACAAGAGGACAAACTCTTACATGTTTTGAAAGACAAACAGAGAGAAAGAGAGACAGACAGATGGTTGTAAGGTATGAAGGGGCTCTAGGCTCTGTAGAGCAGGATTCTCTCTGCACACGTCTGGCCCACCAGACTAGCGTACTGCTCCACTTCCTTCTCGTCGTTCGAACCCTTCCATTTACGGGCGTAGGCCGCATAGGGCATCACTGTCCTCCTGTGGAGCACTAACACCCTGCCCAGTCTTTAGTGTCACATGATCCTTCAGAAATCATTCTAATATGCTGATTTCAAGACACATTCTTTATTATCAATATTGAAAACAGTTTTGCTGTTTTTGGTGAAAACTGTGATACTTTTTTCAGGACACTTTGATGAATGGAAAGTTGAAAAGAACAGCATTTATTTGAAACACACATGAAATGCACTTTAGAGTCTAGCCAAATAAAAACCTTACAAGGTCAGAATAAACTCCCAGGTAAGCAACTACAACTGTGCTTTGACATTTGCACAGGGAAGCACAAAGCACATTTCACTTTTGCCTAAAATTAAAGCCAAGGAAGGCAGCCCTCCAACTAACAACGCTTCCTTAATTTGACATCCTTCACTGACACAACATGAAGTCACTGGGTGGAGGGATAAACGTCAGTGCATGTGGTCTGAACTCAAAGGTTCAAATGAGGGTCAGGTGTAGATTCTAACTCACAATTAGCCAGGTATGATGAAAAACGATCTCTCCACCCTTAGGCAAAGACACCGGGTCAATCAGGGTTACTACAGCTTGACCTCAATCGTCACAAACATAGAAGCAGAACCGTTCCAAAACCAGCGTCTCAGAGCAGAACAGCCAGAGACGTGTAACAATGACTCCTTCAGTGAAGGAACAGCTTGGTTGGTTCCCATTTGTTTATAGGACTTCACTCCAGCAAGCCAAAATTCAGGCACACATTGCGTATTCAGTAAAGAGGCCAACACCTTCCCCCATGACTATTAAAACAGGAATTGCTGAAGAAGAAGATTTAATGCATCCTTGCAGACAAAAAAAAACCATTTCAACAAACAAACAAAAAAACTCAAATGCACTGTGCACTGTTGAACTGCAGTGCACATGAAATGCACTTTAGAGTCTAGCCAAATAAAAACCTTACAAGGTCAGAATAAACTCCCAGGTAAGCAACTACAACTGTGCTTTGACATTTGCACAGGGAAGCACAAAGCACATTTTCACTTTTGCCTAAAATTAAAGCCAAGGAAGGCAGCCCTCCAACTAACAACGCTACCTTAATTTGACATCCTTCACTGACACAACATGAAGTCACTGGGTGGAGGGATAAACGTCAGTGCATGTGGTCTGAACTCAAAGGTTCAAATGAGGGTCAGGTGTAGATTCTAACTCACAATTAGCCAGGTATGATGAAAAACGATCTCTCCACCCTTAGGCAAAGACACCGGGTCAATCAGGGTTACTACAGCTTGACCTCAATCGTCACAAACATAGAAGCAGAACCGTTCCAAAACCAGCGTCTCAGAGCAGAACAGCCAGAGACGTGTAACAATGACTCCTTCAGTGAAGGAACAGCTTGGTTGGTTCCCATTTGTTTATAGGACTTCACTCCAGCAAGCCAAAATTCAGGCACACATTGCGTATTCAGTAAAGAGGCCAACACCTTCCCCCATGACTATTAAAACAGGAATTGCTGAAGAAGAAGAAGAAGAAAAGAAGCAGTCATTTGTGGAAGCCTGAAAATGGCCCTCCAAGACAGCAGGAGGTTAAAATAGAGGAGAAAAGAAGTCTGGCTAACTAACTTAAATGAAGAATTACAACGTCAACTCAAATAAACTCACATAGTAGTACTGAGCAACGGCACTATGAAACAAGGCTTTGTCACGTTACCATTAAAAATTCGGAATGGTTTTGACATTAAAATAAATTTATTTGGATTTGCAATTTAAGGAAGTACCTTATAGCATTCGAAATTTTGCTTTTTCATTTAAAGTTAAAAGAAAGGACTATTTAGAATGTTGCAATTAATTGGAATTCTGCTTCCTTAAATTCAAATTCAAATTGCAATTCTGCACCTTGTTTGCCACCTCAATTCAAATTCAGAATTTTTTTTTTAAAAAGTCATTACCAATTCAGTCCTCAGTGGTGCACAATCATGCGCAGGAAACACTGTTAATAAAGCTAAAGAACATACTAAAATACTTTGCAATACAACATACTCGAATACTAAGAACAGAGTAGACAAAAAGTGGCGCTAAATTAAATTTTGGCATAAAGTACTGGGACAATACCGGAAAATAAAAACATAATAATATTGCACAAACTGACAGAAATACACAAACTATAGGCCACCAGCCTTAAAGGGATAGTTCACCCAAAAATGAAAATTAGCCCATTATACACTCACCCTCAAGCCATCCTAGGCGTATATGACTTTCTTCTTTCAGTCAATTTTGAATACAACTCCGACTGGATTCATCTGAAAGAAGAAAGTCATATGCACCTAGGATGCCTTGAGGGTGAGTAATTCATGGGCTAATTTTCATTTTTGGGTGAACTAATCCTTTAAATAGAGCTGGAGGAACATGCGGGAAAATAAACACTGGGATATGCAAAACTCCAGGCCAAGAGGGACAGATGAGAAACAATATATTGCTAGGGAATTTTTTTTTTGTGAAAGTTATGATTGTTATTAACAGATCTGACACTAGCTCAGGGCTCTGACTCTGCGAAGTGCCTCATCTGGAAGCCAGCTGACAGAGATTTCATGGGGATGCTGGGTAATGTAAATTAGCCCTCATCATTTCACACACATAGGGGGTAGGGTTTAATTAGTTTTTAATTAATTAATACAGGTTTCCCTGTAATATAACCAGTAAAACTCATCCGCCACACAGACACTGTTCAAACTTGGCTTCGGGTTTTGTGGGAGATTGAGGGAATGAGAAAAGGTGAGACTGGAGGGGGTGGAAAAGAGAAATTAAATATAAAACTTGAGCAAAACTACAGTACCGACACTGTTCTTTCATTTTAATACAAAAATAAAAGAGCAAACACTGATGAGAAGAAAAACATATGTTGTATTTTTAAAGTTCTTCCAGATCACGCCATTTGACCAGAACCACAGTATTTAACCAGCATAAACCAGCCTGAACTAGTAGGGAAATCCACCCTGATCTTTTAAGGAGAAGTTGGGGGGGAAAAAAATAAAAAGGAAACAAGATGGATTAGATGCACTCTGTACTTTTGGCACACTGTGGTCACAGAAAGTATTTGAACAAGTATTTGAACACTTATGCAACGCTAAAAAGTGTCTGAATTTCATCACATATGCAGTATATAAAATCAAATGACACCTGCAAACAAAAGACAACAACCACCACAATGAGTCACAATATTTTGTCTTCATTTTGAACAGTACATCTATTGTTTGATTTCCAACTTTACAATCTGTGAAACATTTGTATTGAAAAGTGTATTTTGTTATCTGATGCAGAAGAGGTCTTATAAATGTACAAATCTGTATGTTCTGCATCTGATTTGACCTGATCCTGGTCTGTAATGGAGAAAGATGCTAGCCACTCCAGACTGTAATATGATAGCAGCGTGCAGACAGATAAAGCAGGATAAATAGAGTGTGAGGAAGACAGACATTAAAAGAGTGAGCGAGAGAGAAAAAAAAATGGAGAGAGGAAAAAGAGAGGTAGCTGGCAGTCCATCACACTACATTCAATAAATTATGATAAATGAAGAGCAGATGAGACCCAGACGAGACCCATGAACAGCAAGTTCTCTCATAACCGTATAAAGCCCCTGCCTACACCCCCAAACCAAACACTGAGAGCTTTATTATTTCCACTCAAAAAGAATAAATAACATTCCCTGGAAAACCCTTTTAGGCGCTCAATGCTCTGTTTCTGTCCCAGTAAGGTACTGCACTTACCCTGTTAGAGAAAAACAAAAGCTTACTTTATGCTTTTATACAGCACATCTTCATGTATTCATCCACTGGCACTTTTTTTTTTTTGCTTGCAAACAGTAGTTCCTGGAATTAAATAAGCTTTGAGTTTAAAATTCAAGTCAATCCAAAATTCTAAATCAGCACAAATGTGATACCTTGAATACAGAACTGAGTGAGGACCGTGGTCCTCTGGGGTAAACAGGTTGCGTAATACATTAGCATTTTAAAGAGACAACCCAAGCGAATGCATCTAAAATGCAGGAGAATATGTGCTTAGCATGGTATTATGCAACTCAAGTGGGCATATTTTAAGAAGGAAAAAGTTCAGAGGTAGCCTATAGGATTGCCCTTAGGGCAAGTTATTTATTTTTCATTGGCTCAAGTTAAAAAATATAGACGTGAATCATTACCCTAAATTTTTTTAATTGGATGAATGAAACATTTTTTTCAGTGTGAGATCATTTACCCTTAAATGGGACTACAGCAAAAGAAACTGTATTTTACACACATTATTAATTTTTGGTCTGAATTAAATGTCAGGTATTGCAAAACAATACAGAGACAATAAACAGCAAATTCTTATATTGTTGTCTTCACAGGCTGCATGCAAAAATAAACAGCATGATATGAGTAGTCTGATTTGTGAATGAATGACTCTTATAAGCGATTCTTTTAATGAATCACACATCTGAAACAGTCTAATGAATATATTATATAGCCAACAGATTCAAATTTTGATGTCATGACATCATGTATATCATATTCAGCAAATACAAAAGACCTTGACTCATTTAAGGAGAGAGTAAAAGAAAATGAAAACGGGGTTGAGATATCAAACAGCAATAAACAATTCAGAATAAAAGCTTTTATCTACTCAATTAAGCACGACAATAACACTGTACAGAGCCGTCATGACAGTTGGGCTCTTTTCATTCAGTCAATCCAAACATCCGCTCCGTATATAAACACACTCCTTCCCCCGACCCATTCATCCATCCTCTAACTCGATTAACACTCCCGTCAAGCGGCATCAGGCTTTCTCAATCAGCCGCGCCGGAGGTTCACCGACACGCTGCTTCAGGGCCAGATCTGTCCTGGGGTCAAAGGTCAAAGGTGATAAATCAAACTTTCTCTGGAATGAGAGAGATGGCTGACCAAAGAGGTTTCTGACACCCCGGCACGCTCCTCAAAGAGGCGGAGGAGGTCTGGAGCAACTACAGAAGCTTCCTACAGAAACACATGTTTGCAACATACTAAAACTATTAATTAGAACTTTTCTGTGCATGCGTTCACCAACGGTCAAAAGATTAAGTGTTCAATTTTTTTTAAATAATATTTTTTAATAATAAAAAAAACAATAGTAATGTGAAATGTTTTGCAATTTAATATAACTGTTTCCTGTTTAAATATATTTTAAAATGTTATTCCTGTGATGCAAAGCTGAATTTTCAGCATCATTACTCCAGTCACTTCAGTGTCACATGATCCTTCAGAAATCATTCTAATATGCTAAATTTGCTGCTCAAGAAACATTTCTTATTATCAATGTTGATAACAGCTGTGATCAAATAAATGCAGCCATGGTGAGCAAGAGACTTCTTTCAAATATCTAATTTATTCAAAACTTTTGGCCAGGAATGTACAGTAACTCTACCTACACATTATGATATAAATATCCATTCATCCAGCAACCGCTTGCTGACAGATTCAGCCAGTAATTTGTTAGACTGATTCAAACTGATAACTTTGTGTGTTGGCAGCAAATACAACACAATAAATTGTGTTTATTTTTCTCATCACATTTAATTCAAACTCCAAACCCACAAATCAGATGAATTATAGTTTCTTTTGCCATGGCGCTGTAGATTCAGCCCAGACTGTCAGTCCTAAAGATTACATTTGAAAAACAAATCAGAGCAGCGTAAACAAAGCCAAATAAAATCAAGAGTTTCACAACAATTTTGTGGCGTTCATGTGCACTCATCACGTAAATACAATTAATCTGACATGACCTGAATCCTGTCGGTCACCAGCTCACAAGGTCAGTATGATACTCTGTCACTGGCCTGGTCCATGCCACATAAGCTCTTGATAAACAGATCCAGCCAAACACAATACAGACTCACAGCCAGATTTACCTTATCAGGCAGTAACCCCACGACTGAAGAGTTCAAGCAGTATGGGAGTAAACATACTCCACAGACACTTCATTAAAGTGAGCTTCATCTTCTGGACTGATCATTCGCTGCCCTGATTCTGTACCGTTTTCTCCAATCACAGAGGCCCCTGACAGAATGCTTTTGTTTCAACTCTGAACTCACACAAAATTCAATCAATCACATGTTGGTTGAGGACCGCAGAGGATGAAAGATTTGTTAGATCAGGACAAATACATTATGTCAGATAGACCACCAGTACTATATCACATATCACAGCTAGAACAAGAACTAGTCTGAACCACAAACAAACTGTGTGTTTTTTGGGATAGATTCACACTGCTCTGTGTAGATGATAATGAAAAAATAAATTAACAGTTGACAGAAATGCAAATTCATTTAAAGTCATTCAAAAATAATGGGGGAAAAAAAAAAAAAAGAGTAAAACAGAAATCAAGCTTTAAAGACTTTTAAAATTAAAACGTTGTTTAAAATCATTTAAAGTGTTGTGATACATATGAGAACCAATGTGTGGTGCCAATGTCATCAAACCTGGCGTGTCACAATGCACATGCATAAATGAGATTGTAAGAGATACTCCACCCAAAAATGAAAATTCTGTCATTATTTAATTACTCTCATGTCGTTCCAAACTTTTTTCCAGAAAGGAAAGTAAATATGACTTGACTATGACTTTCTTTGCAGAACATAAAAATTTATTTTGAAAAACGCTAGAAACCGTATTCTTAAAATGTATTCTTTTATGTTCAACTGAAGAAATAAAGTGACACGTTTGGAACGACATGAGTGAGTAAATAAACAATTTTTATTTTGGAGTGAATCATCACTTTAAGAGCTATGAGCGGTATTAACCTTAGAACAATTTCATAGTTCAAAATGACTTCAGTGATTAATAAAAAAGTATCATGTTCTTAGTTTTTGAAAGAGGGCATAGAGTTTATAAATGCCATTTCTACATTCGGTTCCTGATGCGGCTCCGATGTGGCTTCCACAGAATCCAAACATTGACCTTGTAACCAACCGTCAGACCGCTGGCCTTGAGCTCTGCTGAGAAACAGGCCTGAAATAGTTGGCCTGTCTGGCCAAGAATAACAGGTCATGTAGGACTGGAGGCACCACAAGAACGATTTAAAAACACTGGGGGAAACGAAGGCCCGCGTCTGGTTGCCAGTCAGCGCAGAGGTAGGTCAAACAAGACCAAGGGCCTCCCAAGATCTGCAATCCAAACCAGTACGAAACGTGTGGGAAGCCATGAGGATTACGATGAGGTAATTCTTATTGGCATCATTCTAAAAAAAAAAAAAAGAAAAAAGATAATTTATAGACTTGAGAATATTTCCTATCCGTACCCTTCGCGGTTTTGACTTCGAAAAAAGAGAGGCCGTAACACGTGTCCTAACCAGGCACGATTTGATAAACTCTCTCTCGTCTTATGTTAATCTTCGTTTTGTCCTAACCAGCCACACTACGACAAGCAACACAATATTGTATTGGTTGCTCGATTCTGGAGCCCCGCCCACAGTGAATCTGATTGGTCCAAAATCCTGCTTCAAATAACTTAGTCATGTCACGACGCCATAATTAAATTGACACAAATGCTGTGTTGTAAAATCAGATTGTACTTAGGCCCTGAAGACAGTACAACCTTATGGATAGAGAGTCGGACTTGTAACCCAAAGGTCGCGGGTGTCTGTCTCAGGTCCGGCATTGGGATGGTGGGCGGAGTGAATATCCAGCGCTCTCTCCACCCTCAATACCACGACTGAGGTGAGACCCTTGAGCAAGGCACCGAACCCCCAACTGCTCCGGGTGTGTGTTCACGGTGTGTGTGTGTGTGTGCGTGTTTGTTTGCTACTCACTGCTGTGTGTGTGCACCTGGATGGGTTAAATGCAAAACACAAATTCCAAGTATGGGACACCATACCTTTTAAGATCTGACTGGCTGCAATTTTAATGCTTCACACAACATTTCATTTTCAATAAGGACATATTACTTGACTTTGGACACTTTGCATCGTGTCTGGTTAGGAAACTGTGTAATGCCATATTCAGCTGACACGCTACTCCAAATGGAAACAGTATTAGTCACTTACATGACACTTCCATGAGGATCATCGAGTTTTGGCACCCTCTTCATCAATGGCTTCAGAGACGAGTTCAAACGGCTGACCGTGAGCGTAATCTCTCCTTGACCCTTACCTCAACCCTGCTCCCCGAACGCTCTATTTAACATCCAAACGCTCAGCTATGACTTAAATATTTACACACAAGAGAAGTACAGGCACACTTACATTTGCCCCAGTGTGTTTACAGGGCTGACAGGGTCAAATGTGAAGACAGATGAACCCGATGAAAAGAAAAGTGTGCTAAATGCCATGATAAGATGGGTGAGATTAAAATGCTATCGTTTCTTATAGAAAAAGGTTCACCTAGAAATGTAAGTGTCATTATTTATGTTACTAATGTTTGTTAAAACCCATATATTTTTTCCTTTAAAAAGAAAACAAAACATTTGCCAAAAAAAAAAAACACACACTTTACATTTTACATACAGTGCATAGTGATCAGGGGTTGCAGAGCACCAAAATGTATGAAAAATAAAATCAGTGAAAAATTGGTTCAGGTATAAAATCACAAAGGTCTGGAGCAACAAGCTATCAAAGCTATCAGATGACTGATTCCCCCACCATTTTTGGAGCTTTTAGTTGTATGGAAAATATATATTACTATTCCAAAGTTTGCGGGTCAGTATGTTTTTTTTGTTTTTTTTTAAACAAGTTAATAGTTTTATTCAGCAAGTTGATCAAACGTGACTATAAAGATTCAGTTTAAATTTTTAATAAATATTTCTATTTCAAATAAATGCTGTTCTTTTCACTTTCTATTTCGAATCCTGAAAAAATGTATCACCATTTCAACAAAAATGAATCAGTACAAATGTTTTCAACACTGATGATAGAGAGAAATGTTTCTTGAGCAGCAAATCAGCATATTAAAATTGTTGTATTTTATGTTGAGTAATGATGCTGAAAATTCAGCTTTGCATCACAGAAATAAATTACGTTTTAACATATATTCCAGTTGAGACCAGTTATATTAAATTGTAACAATATTTCACAATATTTTATAGTTTTTCTATATTTTTGATCAAATAAATGCAGCCTCGGTGAGCATAAGAGGTGTATTTCAAAAACATTTACCACAAAAAAAATTTGTGTGTATGAGCTCAATGGGAGAAATAACAGCATACAAGTTTGGAGCAACATGAGGGTGAGTAAATAATGACAGATTGTTCATTTTTGGGTCAACTACTCCTTTAACATTATGTTCAGAGGGGACGTCTGACATAAAACAGACATGAGGGTATGGATGGATAAAGATCACAATGAGAAGGAAAAATAAATGCATTGTGGTCTGCCAAGAGTGGACGTGCTAATGCTCCCTTCATCCTCTGCCTACATTCCCCAGCACCAAATATGAATTCACAATGTTGACAGAATAACAGAAATGCCTCTGCACAAAGAGCTGTTTTGCACTGGTTTATAGAGACAACATCTAAAGTCAGGACAGCAGAAACACCTCTGCTGTGGGCTGGAGTGGCACATCCTGATTTAGCAGGGACTCCATCAGCCTCTCAGATTACATCAGCACTGCACCAGCAGAGCGATTCCTGTGCTACAATTTAAATTTAATAGCGCTGGCTGTCATAAGCAGACCCATGGTATTTTTACACAAATTTTATTTGGGGAAAAACTGAGGAATTTTGTGTAACTGACTTAAACATATTAAAATATTTTATTGATAGCTGAATAATCAAGTTAGGCAAAATATTTCACAAACAAACATCTTATGTGTGAACACAGGTGGGGAATGTGTAGAGCTTTGTGAATGATGGCTGTTGAATGAGGCACTAAACATCCTATATCAGTTCTTACTTGTACTATTCAAGTAAAAAATACCTTTATAATCTTTCATGAAAATGTTTTAAGATGCTCTGCACCGGCTTTGCTTTTCCCTCATGCTTTTCAATCTCTCTGACTCCACTCTGGTATGTAATGCCCTCTTTTCACGATCAAAACATTTTGATTAAACACTATAAACAGTAAAAACTACACAGATATCTAGACATATCAAAAGTTTGGACACACTAAACTGAATTTGCTTCTTTTAGATCAGGTCCTATCTTTACATTTTTGCATAAAACTATATTTCAAATGGATGTTGGAGGAAATGGAATAATACAAGGGAAGAACAGCAAATGTCTGAGTATTTATAGTGTGATATCCAAAGCGACTTACAAATGATGACAATAGAAGCAATCAAAACTAACAAAAGTTCAACAATATGTAAGTGCAAATGACAAGTCTCGGTTAGCCTAACGAAGTACACATAGCAAGGTATATATATATATATATATATATACACGTATACACACACAAACACAAAAAGAAAAACAAGTAGATAGAATAGGAAAAAAAATAGAAAGCTAGTGTTAGTTTTTTTTTTTTATAAAAAAAGATAAATAGATAAAGTAGAATTAAAATAGAATAGAAAGTGCTAGAGTTAGGGTCAAATAAAGGTGGAACAGATGTGTTTTAGTCGTTTCTTGAAGATGGT
>NW_015659941.1:544239-553174 GCF_001515625.1 Sinocyclocheilus rhinocerous | reverse complement strand
ATATATATATATATATATATATACACGTATACACACATAATACATATCGGTATTTGTTGGCCTGTACGCTGTCTTTAAAAAAATAAATGTAATTCAATTATGTTAAAACAAATGATAGTTTTATCACCTTTGATAGTTTTCAAATCAGTCTTATGCACAAATTTCCGTATAAATTTATAATTTTAAATGGATGTTGGAGCAGATAATGAAAGAAACACCATTAACAAATGTCCAGCATACATGGATGCATTTTCATGAAGTTGGCTGATGAAATGCCTATGTGTAGTTCAAATATGAAGTATTATTTTGGTCTCGACATAATCTCATACTTCCAGTTGTGTTATTTCATAGTTTCCATGACTTTACTATTATTCTAAAATGTGAAAAACAGCAATAATAAACACTGTGAAGGCGTGTCCAAACTTTTAGAGTACTAAAATGAAAAATCAGAGAAAAAGAAGAAGAGCATAAGCGCTCTTTTATTCATCAGCGCCTCTCCCTCCCTCTTTGGTCCAGGCATGGCGTCTGCTTGTCGGTACTGATATTATTACTATTATTATTATTATCATCGTCATCAAGCCCACAGTTCTGGGCCGTGACCACAGCACTGACCCCGCTTGACTGCCGCTGCAGAATCCTGGACGCTCTCCATGCCTGGATCCAGTCCTGTTATTTCAACACACGTTTCGCAGGACCAACGCACCCCTCCTTTTGTTCACAGATCTATAAACACAGTTGACGGTTTACAAATTGAGCTCCAACGAAATGGCATCCAAGGAGCAAGTTTGCCGAATGGCTACCATTATTAAGCTGACACAAATGACGTATATTGCATAATTACAGTCATGGGAAATGCTGTTACATATTGATTTTACAGTTGGCCCCTACCGACTCCACCGAAGTGTCAAACTGATTAGTAAGTGTGATAGTAAAGTGTCATGACGTGGTCAAATGGAGTGGTTCCCGAAACCCACTTGTGGTGATGGATCTCCATTGGATTTCACTCGTTCTGACCCGGAGTCCAATAACCTGCTGCAATTTTGACACTAAACAGACTGCATTTGATAAGCCCAGTCAGCTGTGTTAGGGGAAGGTTGGCTGAACCTACAACTTTGTCGGGAGGTCCTGTCAGATTGGCTCTGGAAAAGGGAAGAGCTGCCAATGTCTTTGAGTATTTACAGGTTCAACTACAGGATCTTTTTGAACATGTGCAATAGAAAAGGTGACGAAGTGGATGAATCTCACAATGTTTAAAAAACTGATCAGGGTGAAATTTTATCCCAAAAAAACCTGGAAAAAAGGAATTATATGTTGCTTATAGAAAATTAAGCCTAAATAGCTTAAAATGTATACATGAAAAAATAGTAAAATATTATAACATATTACTAATTAAATGAAAACATTTTAATAATATATGTACTAAAAATCTTTGTTTCATTATTAAAAATATTTCAGTTTTGTTTGTATTATTATTATTATTATTATTATATAAAGGTTACAACTTATCAGGGTGAAATTTTATTTTTAAAAAATCAAGGAAAAAACCCAATAAATTATATATTGCTTATAGAAAATAAAGCCTATTTTAGACTTAAAATAGGATATAAAATGATTCTGATTTTACTTCAAATGTTGAAATGATACAAAAAAATTTAAATTAATAAAAAAACTGTTCATGCTACATGTGTGTTGTATCTTTGTTTGTATCGTGCAGTGGTTGGTTCTAATTTCAAACTGCATTTTTTATTATTAAATATGTTTACTTGTTGTAGTAGCAGCAACTGCAAAAACAGTTTCATGGCCAGGAAAAAATATTTGTGGCCTAAATTTTCTCAAGTCACCAGCCATTGGCAGATGTGGCAAGAAGTTATAGTTTTAGGCCCTGCTTGCACGTGTAGAAATTAGGACAAAAGTATTGTAATTTCCCTACTGTAGAGTAAGATAAAATTATATACCTGTGAAATACTCATTTTCCTTTATTTTACAGTGCAATTATTTTACAATATATGGCTATTACGGTCATAGGAATAATAATATAAAATTATTATTATTATATTATTAATAATAATAATAATAATAATACATTTGACAATTTATTATTAAAAATCTCATTATCGTATTAAAAATATACATTTAAATAAATATTGAGCTATTAATATTGAACAGTATGTGTTGGTATTTATTGGATTGCCTGTTGGATTGCAGTTTTTAATAAAATCACTCTAAATCAATGTTAAATGAGTAAAGAGAAAGTAAAGCAACGGATGAGTCACAGTAATTACAATTAGCTGAGAAAATGTGCTTAACTGTCATTAAAAGGGTAAAAACAGCAAATATAAATAAATACATAAACAAAATAAATAAACTTTTTTCTTTAATATTATTTTTTTATATTGACAAAATATATATATATATATAGATTTTTTTTTTTTTTTTGTAATTTATGCAAGTTATTTTGGAGTGCGAAAAGTGACCTAGACATTTTTTGTAAGATGCACCATGATAGTGGATTTGCTTTGTTCTGGGTTTACAATCCTGTTGAAGGCTCACCTGCTCGGGCGTTCTCATTGAGACGAGAGTAAGCAGAGATATCAAGGCGGGGAATGCATCTCTCGATGGTCAACCAAGTGTACGTTTCAGGGCACAGGAGGTCTGAAGGCCGGTACTGACCCTACGAATGCAAAAACAAGAAGTAGTAGTACTTGGTCAGTGCATTGCTATGTCAAATTCTGTAGATTTCCTGCAAAACCAGGAGAAAAAAAGAGGGGAAAAGCAGATGGCCTCCTGGGCCTCGAGTTGCATGTCTTTTAGGGGGCTGCTGATAGTCATACAGAGCCAAACAAATACACACGCACCATTGTGACCGCAGTGTAAATAAGCAAACGCCTCAGCGCAGATCTCTGCATCGCTTCAAACGCGGCTGAGCCATTTCTGGCCAAGGCAAAAGTTCAGTGTCACGCTGTACGCAAAAGCCCGATCAGATTATGTGGGTTTAGTTCAACGAGAAGCAGCCTTGTTAAAGTCCCACCATTACTGGCAGGATCCGTCTGTCATTATCCTGCAGTGGAAACTATGTGTCCTGGTTTTACAAGGCAGACAACATGGGAGCGAGGGACCCTGTGGAACGTGTAAATAAAAGGCATTTTGTGGGGTGGTGATATGTTGGGTGAGCAGTGAGGGAAAGGTTTTCACACCCGTGTTCATCAGCGGACTATACAGAGAACCCTAAAGAGTGAGGTTCACTTATTCAGAGCGGGCTGATGACAAGCAAGCAAGGGTCACTGGATTTGAAGCAATGCAAGAAAATTAGTTTGAATTTTAGAGTCTGCAGACCGACGTGTGCACATGTGTACAAAATTAAAGAAAAGAGAATAAAGCTAGCTCCAATAATGCACAATACAAACATACGTACTTTAAAACAGCATGGAATTTTAACACACAAAAAAGTAATTCTACACACATGAAAAACAGGATTTTTTTTGCCGTTTGGAAATAAAAGAGAGAGTTGTGCAGGTATGTGGAGGTTAGTCAATCGTAAAGCTCTTTTATAGAAAATTCTTAAAGGTACAGTAGCAAAAACAGTGCAAGTGTTGTAAGGGTCAAAGAGTGGGTGGATAATGGTCATGCAATGCTAAATCACAACTGTTCTGGTGTGAGAAACCTTGACTAACGTTACAATGGACTTCAGGGGAAAGGAATAAAATGCTACAAAAGTGCAGAATATGACCCCTTTAAAGTGAAGGATGTGCTACAGATATTGGGATATGCTCAAGTTGAACGTCACACTCCACAGCTCTTAAATGTGCAGCTTGCTATCATGCTCTGGAAAGGAATCTTGGCTGCTGGTACATGCAAGAGCCTGTAAAGAGATTTTGCAAAGATGCAACTTCCATTATTGGGGAAACCAGGAAGTAACCAGAACAAACAGATGATACATTCAATAAGCCAAACTAAAAACAAGAGAAACAGTCCAAAAAGTGTTGATTTTTTTTGTTCTTGATCATTAGCCAATTAAAAGAAAGAAAGAAAGAAAGAAAGGAATAATTTTTTTTTATTTAAAAATAAAATGAAACAAAACAAAATAAAATAAAAACTAAATAAATGAATAATGAAAAAACATCTTATTAATAAAATGGTATATATATATATATATATATTATTATTTATTTTTTTTTTCTTTCTTGATCATCAGCCAATTAAATAATATGAAAAAAGCAAAAATAAAATAAAATAAATAGAAAATAAAAAATAATAAAACAATTATTTATTTATTTATTAATAAACCAGATTGCAGGATAAAATAATATTAGATATTTTATTATATAACACATAAATATATAATAATAAAATAAAAATCTCCATAGCAGACTTAATTGCAGATTTTATTACTGGTCAAATTATTATAGTTAATAATAAAACAGTCGTTGGTTATAGAGCTATTGGTCATTGCTGGTGAACTGTTCTAAAATCTAAAATATGATGAATTCAGATTAAGGAATTATTCATTTATTTAACCTGTAATAAATTCTGCAAATAGAAACAGTTGTAAATGAACTACTAATGCCCAACTGCAAGGGAACACAGATGCAGAGGGTGGGAGAATAAGGGGCCGATGTCAGTAACTGCCCTCTGGACACGCAATGAGGGACTCGCTGCCTGTTCCAACAGGTCTGAGCCACTGAGAAACAAAACTTTTCTGGGAATACCATGGAGGGAAATTATTCTCGGACACTTTTGACAACCGTACTACTACAATAGTAGGAGCAGATAAACATCATTTAAGTTTGTTAGCATACGGATGCTGGTATGACTGAATGATTCCAGTTCCTTAATTTACTTTAGGAAACAACAAAAACATTTCCCTAATCTCTGTTCTAAATGTGTTTTTTAATGCAACTCTAAATGCAACTCAGCATGAACATATCTTGGTTCATTTTGACCCCAAATAAAAACTAAATAAAAAATGAATGAAAAAACATCTTATTAATAAAATGGTATATATATATATATATATATTATTATTTATTTTTTTTTTCTTTCTTGATCATCAGCCAATTAAATAATATGAAAAAAGCAAAAATAAAATAAAATAAATAGAAAATAAAAAATAATAAAACAATTATTTATTTATTTATTAATAAACCAGATTGCAGGATAAAATAATATTAGATATTTTATTATATAACACATAAATATATAATAATAAAATAAAAATCTCCATAGCAGACTTAATTGCAGATTTTATTACTGGTCAAATTATTATAGTTAATAATAAAACAGTCGTTGGTTATAGAGCTATTGGTCATTGCTGGTGAACTGTTCTAAAATCTAAAATATGATGAATTCAGATTAAGGAATTATTCATTTATTTAACCTGTAATAAATTCTGCAAATAGAAACAGTTGTAAATGAACTACTAATGCCCAACCGCAAGGGAACACAGATGCAGAGGGTGGGAGAATAAGGGGCCGATGTCAGTAACTGCCCTCTGGACACGCAATGAGGGACTCGCTGCCTGTTCCAACAGGTCTGAGCCACTGAGAAACAAAACTTTTCTGGGAATACCATGGAGGGAAATTATTCTCGGACACTTTTGACAACCGTACTACTACAATAGTAGGAGCAGATAAACATCATTTAAGTTTGTTAGCATACGGATGCTGGTATGACTGAATGATTCCAGTTCCTTAATTTACTTTAGGAAACAACAAAAACATTTCCCTAATCTCTGTTCTAAATGTGTTTTTTAATGCAACTCTAAATGCAACTCAGCATGAACATATCTTGGTTCATTTTGACCCCATTTGTGAATCTTTTTGACTAATTCATTAATAGAATCACCTCATAAGAATCACCCTAGACTGAGTTAGGCTACACTGCTTAAGACATATGTTTGTTTTTGAGTTCAGCTAGTAAAGACAATAGAGACACGTAACATGCAATAGAAAAACGTGTCTTGGCTTTGTTTCACGATACATGTGATACCTCATCATAATTCAGACTGCAAGCTCACATTTGCCGTAGAAACGTGGTGCAGGAAACACTGTAGTTAGCACATACTTACAGAAGCCTGTGATCTCGGGGGAGTCAGAGCGGTTCATGCAGAAGACACTTGGATAAAGGTTGTCAAAGAGTTAAGACGAGAGAGAGAGAGAGAGATGGAGTCTGGCTTCCCTGGCGGCTCTGTTGGCCACACATCTCGAGACTGAGCTCACGGCCGCACCAAAGGCCGTCTCTCCTCATAGCCTGTGCCCAAATCGCTCTCTTAGATTCAGTGTTTGCACGCAAGTGCTTGTTCTAAAGATCACCATTTCAAACAACACACCAAAGTTTAACCATCTCCTTGCTTTTAAAATTATGCATAGGATTTTTCAGAAATTAAAGGAACACTCCACTATTTTTGAAAATAGGCTCATTTTCCAACTCCCCTAGAGTTAAACAATTGAGTTTTACCGTTTTCGAATCCATTCAGCCGATCTCCGGGTCTGGCGGTAGCACTTTTAGCTGTAGCTTAGCATAGATCATTAAATCTGATTAGACCGTTAGCATCTCGCTCAAAAAAGACCAAAGAGTTTCTATATTTTTCCTATTTAAAACGTGACTCTTCTGTAGTTACATCGTCTACTAAGACAGACAGAAAATGAAAAGTTGCGATTTTCTAGGCCGATATGGCTAGGAACTATACTCTCATTCCGGCGTAATAATCAAGGAACTTTGCTGCAGTTAATCCAGAGAATAACAATTTTTTCTGAGACCGAGAGAAACCGAAAGATGAGTCATCATTTAAAAGCAAAAGCTTAGGGCAGCATGATATATCAACTTCCAGTATGTCCTTCAGCTAAGCTGCAGCTAAAAGTGCTACCGCCAGACCCGGAGATCAGCTGAATGGATTCGAAAACGGTAAAACTCAATTGTTTAGCTCTAGGGGAGTTGGAAAATGAGCCTATTTTCAAAAATAGTGGAGTGTTCCTTTAAACGATTGTATGTCCGATTTCAAGTTCTAGTTCCTTAATGGTTCTGCAGGTTTGCATTTCATGTGTCTAGCAACTTTCTTTGAGATCTCTATTAAAGGAGAAGCTCATAAATGTAAAGATTTAGTCACGAGATTCTGTCACTCTTTTCCTTACTATTACAATGAATGAGAACCGGAGCAATAAAACTTCAGTAATGCAAAAATAGTTCACATGACTCATCAACATGCCAATGGGAACTAGGGTGGATGTCAGTGCACAGCACGTTTAAGATGCTTTTATGGTGCTTATTTCTGAAGCTTAATTATACGGAATATAGGCCTACTATTCAAAAGTTTGGGGTTGGTAAAATTTTTTGAAAAAAATGTTGTCTCTTCTGCTCACCAAGATTGCATTTATCTGATTATAAATGCAGCAAAAACAGCAATATTGTGAAATATTATTACAATTTAAAAATAAGTGTTTTCTATTTGAATATATTTTAAAAAGTAATTTATTCCTGTGATTCAAAGCTGAATTTTCAGCATAATTTCTCCAGTCTTACGTGTCACATGATCTTCAGAAATCATTCTAATATGTTGATTTGCTGCTCAAGAACCCTTTCTTATAAAAAATTTTCTTTAGCTTTTTTCAGGATTCTTTGATGAATAGAAAGCAGTGTTCATTTGAAACATGCACAGCACGTTTAAGATGCTTTTATGGTGCTTATTTCTGAAGCTTAATTATACGGAATATAGGCCTACTATTCAAAAGTTTGGGGTTGGTAAAATTTTTTGAAAAAAATGTTGTCTCTTCTGCTCACCAAGATTGCATTTATCTGATTATAAATGCAGCAAAAACAGCAATATTGTGAAATATTATTACAATTTAAAAATAAGTGTTTTCTATTTGAATATATTTTAAAAAGTAATTTATTCCTGTGATTCAAAGCTGAATTTTCAGCATCATTTCTCCAGTCTTACGTGTCACATGATCTTCAGAAATCATTCTATGTTGATTTGCTGCTCAAGAAACATTTCTTATAAAAATTTTTTTTTAGCTTTTTTCAGGATTCTTTGATGAATAGAAAGCAGTGTTCATTTGAAACAGAAATCTTTTGTAACATTATACTGTAAATGTCTTTACTGTCACTTAATTATTTTAATGACTTCTTGCTGAATAAATCGGACTTTTTGCAAAACCTCAAACTTTTGAAAGAGAACAAAAAAGAAGAAGAAAAAAAAAAATCACACAGTTTTGGACTGACATGAGGGTGAGAAAATAAATGCCAAAATTTCATTTTGGGGGGAACTATTCCTTCAAACACATACTTTGGATTCAGTTTTGTGTCATGAGCACCACATCTGCACTCCTGCGTGTACTGTATACATTTACACAGATGGGAAATATTGAATCAGGCTTTGAGCGCTGATTCACATGTACAGCAGAGAGACAATAAAATGTGTGCTCATCATCATGACAACACCTCTGATGCTTTTATTGCACATTTTATTAAGGTATTCTGTCCGCATCTGTGGAACAATGCAGATGTTCCATAAACCACTAACAGAACTGAACGTGGAGGAAATCAATGGGTTTCCAAATCTATTTAAATCCATTCCTGCTATCTCCTGGTAACCTGATCTGGCTGACGCCTGTATCTAAAATGATAGCAGAGGGTATCATGAAGACTAAAAAAAGCCAAATGAGCAAAAGCGAACTACGTGGAGCATATTTTTTTCCCTTCGCATCCATAAATCCGTCAGTTCCGCTAGCTCAGCACATCGCTATCAGAGGAGGATGTGATAGCACAGGCTGAAGGCCAGGTAAGGGGGGGAAAAAGCAGCAAGAAATGACATGCTCTCTGTCCCACTCTCTCCAGCTGATCTAAAGCCACTTTTGTCTTCTGCTGAAGCAGGATGTGGTTAAGAGTCTGAGGGTACGAACTCTGATCCAACATCAGTTCATAAGCGCAGAGGGGGGGG
>NW_015659941.1:538168-543269 GCF_001515625.1 Sinocyclocheilus rhinocerous | reverse complement strand
GCTGCAGCTAAAAGTGCTACCGCCAGACCCGGAGATCAGCTGAATGGATTCGAAAACGGTAAAACTCAATTGTTTAACTCTAGGGGAGTTGGAAAATGAGCCTATTTTCAAAAATAGTGGAGTGTTCCTTTAAACGATTGTATGTCCGATTTCAAGTTCTAGTTCCTTAATGGTTCTGCAGGTTTGCATTTCATGTGTCTAGCAACTTTCTTTGAGATCTCTATTAAAGGAGAAGCTCATAAATGTAAAGATTTAGTCACGAGATTCTGTCACTCTTTTCCTTACTATTACAATGAATGAGAACCGGAGCAATAAAACTTCAGTAATGCAAAAATAGTTCACATGACTCATCAACATGCCAATGGGAACTAGGGTGGATGTCAGTGCACAGCACGTTTAAGATGCTTTTATGGTGCTTATTTCTGAAGCTTAATTATACGGAATATAGGCCTACTATTCAAAAGTTTGGGGTTGGTAAAATTTTTTGAAAAAAATGTTGTCTCTTCTGCTCACCAAGATTGCATTTATCTGATTATAAATGCAGCAAAAACAGCAATATTGTGAAATATTATTACAATTTAAAAATAAGTGTTTTCTATTTGAATATATTTTAAAAAGTAATTTATTCCTGTGATTCAAAGCTGAATTTTCAGCATAATTTCTCCAGTCTTACGTGTCACATGATCTTCAGAAATCATTCTATGTTGATTTGCTGCTCAAGAAACATTTCTTATAAAAATTTTTTTTTAGCTTTTTTCAGGATTCTTTGATGAATAGAAAGCAGTGTTCATTTGAAACAGAAATCTTTTGTAACATTATACTGTAAATGTCTTTACTGTCACTTAATTATTTTAATGACTTGCTGAATAAATCGGACTTTTTGCAAAACCTCAAACTTTTGAAAGAGAACAAAAAAGAAGAAGAAAAAAAAAAAATCACACAGTTTTGGACTGACATGAGGGTGAGAAAATAAATGCCAAAATTTCATTTTGGGGGGAACTATTCCTTCAAACACATACTTTGGATTCAGTTTTGTGTCATGAGCACCACATCTGCACTCCTGCGTGTACTGTATACATTTACACAGATGGGAAATATTGAATCAGGCTTTGAGCGCTGATTCACATGTACAGCAGAGAGACAATAAAATGTGTGCTCATCATCATGACAACACCTCTGATGCTTTTATTGCACATTTTATTAAGGTATTCTGTCCGCATCTGTGGAACAATGCAGATGTTCCATAAACCACTAACAGAACTGAACGTGGAGGAAATCAATGGGTTTCCAAATCTATTTAAATCCATTCCTGCTATCTCCTGGTAACCTGATCTGGCTGACGCCTGTATCTAAAATGATAGCAGAGGGTATCATGAAGACTAAAAAAAGCCAAATGAGCAAAAGCGAACTACGTGGAGCATATTTTTTTCCCTTCACATCCATAAATCCGTCAGTTCCGCTAGCTCAGCACATCGCTATCAGAGGAGGATGTGATAGCACAGGCTGAAGGCCAGGTAAGGGGGGGAAAAAGCAGCAAGAAATGACATGCTCTCTGTCCCACTCTCTCCAGCTGATCTAAAGCCACTTTTGTCTTCTGCTGAAGCAGGATGTGGTTAAGAGTCTGAGGGTACGAACTCTGATCCAACATCAGTTCATAAGCGCAGAGGGGGGGGTAGAAGAGAGCTATGACGGCTGAAAGGACAAATTGAAACCAGTTTAATCCATGTGTTTCTGTCTGCATTTCTCACTCCCCCACCAAGTCCTCAAGTCCTCCTGCCAACCTGCTTTCTCACGACAATGAAGGTAATGTTGACAGACGGCCCGCACTCGCTAAGGCTCATTGACATCACCATAGTGAGGAATACAGAGGATAAAGAAAAGAAAATAAGAACTGTGTTTGAGAAGCACCTTTCGTCATATCGCATGAATAGCTGTTTAAAGAAAATACACAATAATAAATCAGAGATAAAATCAGAAAGCTCCAAAAACACACACATGGATGTGGCAATGACAGACGCGACGTCACGGACGACTGGTTTAGATAAAAACCAATCAAGCTGAAGAAGAAACATGGATATGCAGGTATGTTTTGGTTTAATTTAGTCATGCACAATTGATATCAATGACTCCAATTTCATAAATCTCTGCATTGGTCCAATCAGGTTTAAATTAGAAACAGATAAGAGAGTTTTTTTCCACATTAAAAGTCGTTTATCCATTTTTACTGTATATTATAATGTTTTGATGGGACTACTTGTAATCACTGTCTTAAAACTGTGAAGGTCTAATTGCTCAAGAGATGCTATTATATATTCCAATTTAATTTAGGGACCAATTCTCACTATTAACTAGCTGCTTATTAGCATGCATATTTCTAAAATATTGGCTGTTTATTAGCACTTATAAAGCACATAATGCCTTATTCTCCATGACCATATTTTAGATCCCTTAATCCAACCCATACCTAAACTTAACAACTACTTTGTTAACAGCAAATTAGGAGTTCATTAAGGCAAAAGTTGTAGTTAATAGTGAGAATTGGTCCCCAAAGTTAAATGTGACCCCAAATTTTGATTTGAATTTGAATTGAGGAAGCAAAAAGGATGCAGAATGGATCATTTACATTCATGAAAGAATTAAAATAACCTAAAATGCATACAAAAGTATAATGTTCAAATAGTAAAGGAACACCTGTCACGGACAAATCTTGAATGTAGGCTTTATAAAACATATTTTGAAAGTCTAGTATTCAACAGCATTCATAGTAAAGCTCCAAACAAACAAAAATAGTTTCTTTAAAATAAATAGAAATTGAAAAAATAAAATAAAAGATAAAAAATAAATTCAAACCAATCCAAAAACAAAAAGTATGGAGTTTAAATATGGCCACCAAACATTGAAATAATTATCAACTATTTGTGTCCATATTTTTTATCCTCAGGTTAATCTACTGTACAGGTTGAATGCTCAAAAGATATTACATGAACTGAAAACATTAATTGTATAAATGTCTTGTGTTTTATATGAGAGGAAAGTGAAGTCCTGAAGAAATGCTTCATTTTCACTTGCTCTAAAACCTCCACCCCTCGCGGGGTCCATACCTGAGATTTATTAGAAAAGCAATTAATCAGGGGCATAAATCTTCGACTTCACTGCTGGCTAGGAATCTCTGTGAAAGACAACACCTCGACTCTCGCTGCAGGGAGTGAAGACATCTACACAAGCTGATCTGGGAGAGCAATCTTTACCTTAATGTCAACTATGACCTGCAGAAAACAATGCAAGAATGGTTAAGTTAGTCTACACTAGCTGCTTTTCTACATCTGTAATCTAACAACTTTCTATACCAAAAAAACTTAATGTTATTATTATCTCAAAGTTGGAATTCTAGTCAAACCAAAAAAAGTAAGAATTCATTATTGAGGTCATGGGCTTGCTCTTCTACATCTGTAATCTAACAACTTTCTATACCAAAAAAACGTAATGTTATTATTATCTCAAAGTTGGAATTCTAGTCAAACCAAAAAAAGTAAGAATTCATTATTGAGGTCATGGGCTTGCTTGCAAATTTTATAACTGTAGAACAATTAGCCATTCTTTTCTAAATCTGTGGAATTTGTCACTGTCACTTACAAAATGTAGCTGAACCCTCAGATCCGAATCATAACCACAAACTGGGTCCTAAAGGCCATCGTGGGCCACGAAGGGAACCTAAACCCGCCCACTGCGAACCGAGGGGGTCTAAATAGGGCGGAATGTCGGCTTTTCACCATTCACTATGATTTCATGCACATCTGGGGCCTATTTCCTCTGCAGAGGTCCATTTCATTTTTTAGAAGTACTGAAAAGACCCAATGAGAGAAACTAGATATTTAGACTTTCTGAAGAAACCGTGAGTGGTATTAGACCATGCAAAAGTCAGTCACACATGCTATGGTGTCTGAACAAACCTCTAACCCAGAGTATGAGCAATAGTAACAGTGGTACACATAGTAAAACACATAATTGTGTGTGCACTGCAGTCATGAATTCCAACTGCAACCTGTCTAAACATTTACCATGCTGTCCACATTCCCTCCTGCTCCATACAGTCCCGAACAATGCCTGGCCTATCCCTTCTGACATGACGGCAAACACACACAGGAACAAGGACAGGTCTGTGCATTGACAGACACAAGCGCACACTTGCTTTCACCCACTGTTATCTTATCTTGGCTTTGAGACACACACAAAGAGCAAACACAGTTGCCATGTTGTGCTTATTGTTTAAATTGGAGGTTACACACACAGTTGACGAGTACAGATGAAATAGAGGCACAAAGTGCTAAAGAAGTGCTAAAAATTCAGATCAGGTGTCGAAACACTGTCTACGTAAGTATGCAAACACAGACCTGTGGTTTTGCATAACAGCCAAAGGGGGCGATAGAGTTGCTTTCAAATGTCTGTGCAATTAAACCATGCCTTATTACTGGGGTATATGTTATAAACATGTCAATGGTTTAGTGCCCCTTGCATTAAGAAAGCAATGCACACTTGCATGTTTTAGACACTTCAGAACATAATGTGAGAAAATGTAGCGAGCTAGAAGCATAAAGAATGTTTCAGTCATAACGTGCCAATATTTACCACTAGAGAGTATAGTGCTGTGAAAATGAGTCCTAAAACCCAGAAACAAGTTTGCCTTTTTCACTGGTTCCAATGTCTTGAAGTCAATGGGTTTTCTGAATGTGTTTTTGGTTAAATGTCTGAAACAAGGTCTGTGGTAAACACAAGCTCAAGATATATTTTCACATTTTATTCTACGACTTAAAGGGGTCATATGATGCTTTTTTAAAGATCATTATTTTGTGTATTTGGTGTAACAGAATATGTTGACTTGCTTTAATGTTCAAAAAACACATTATTTTTCAAATACTGTACATTATTGTAGGTCCTCTATGCCCCGCCTCTCTCAAACGCTTCGTTTTCTACAAAGTCCCTCCTTCCGACAAGCACAGTCTGCTCTGATTGGCCAGCTGACCCAGTGCATTGTGATTGGCCGAACACCACAAGCACGCATCGGAAATTTAACACCCCTTACCACAATCGCGAACTTCAGCTT
>NW_015659941.1:533087-537878 GCF_001515625.1 Sinocyclocheilus rhinocerous | reverse complement strand
TGAACATTTTGGCGGCGTTATGCAAATCTTCCCAGATAGTGATGTAGATATGTGGGGGCGTGTTAGAATGAGCCGTTTTAGGGGGGCGTGGCAGAGTCTTAACTTTGATAAAGAATATCTCTTTGGTTTTGAGACTTTAGTCTTTGCAACTTCAAGGATCTTATCTATGCACAATCAGCTTGTAACACTCCAAAGAGAAAGGAAAACTTGAAATCGCATCATATGACCCCTTTAAAACACATCAGTAACACCCTACTTGTGATTTTTAAGTTTTTATGTGTCTTGAAAAAGGCGAACAAGTGGCAAAATGGGACTACAGAGGCTGTCGTGGACATTAAACGTCACAACAAACAGGAAAACTACTCAACTCACTACACTCTTAAAAATAAAGGTTTCCTATTGGCATCTATGATTCTATGAAGAACCTTTAACATCAATGGAACATTGGCATTAGACCAAAAGGTTCTTTGTAGAGGAAAAAGGTTCTTCGGATTATTAAAATGTTCTTAACTCTAACCAAAAATGATTTTCAAAACTTATTTTGGTGCCTATTTTTAAAGTGTAGACCTTTTCAAAGACTCATGCCCTTGTAAAATATTCTAACTCAAACTTTGCAACTTATAGATTTTAAATAAACATCAAAGAGTTATTGGAAGCTTAGTGATGGTGACATTGACGTCATGTGAATTTGGCTTCAAAATTTGTGAAGATTATCTTGATCAACAAAGTTTGTAGGAATCATAAACTTTAGTTGGTCACAGAACTTATTTTCTGCATTAATCCAAAAGCCAATGGAAAAATCCTATTGGCTTTTTGTGGAGGGAACCACGGTGATGCTAACTTTCAGGCTGGACTGCAAAAATGACATCCCTGCAGCACTCTATTGATTTAGGTCGTAAGATCTACCTAGCACTAAAAAAAGGGGGAGGCTGACCTGGACTAAGAGCCAATGCAGCCCTTCAGGTCAGTTAAACAACCAGTTCACGTCTACACAAAGAAAACCCTTTTATTTTTTCTCAAACTGACCCTCTCTGCCTCATTTCCATTTTCTCTGGCGTTCACAAACGCCACACAGATGGCAAGACCGCCCTGTTAGAGCTGACATCAGGGCAGACGTCGCTGAATGACACATGTAAACACATTCTCGCACAAACAGCGGTCGGACAGGGCTTTGTAAATGAGCAGAGGAGAGGTGCTCTCTGACAGATGTGTGTAAATAAAGATCCCTCCCCTCTCCTTCCATACTAAACTATGGCATGCATACAGAGTACCACACAGCGGTCCTCAGGAGAGCATCAAACCACATTCAAAATTCAGATATTTACACAAACCTGCAGTTTAAACACACAAAGTTGGTCGTTTCGCCTCACTCGACACATTACCACGGGACAGAATTCAAATAAACAGTGTCCCGACTGCTAACTAATGCCTCCTCAGACATGCACAAACAAATACACGCTCACTTGTAGTGCCTGGCTGGGCTGTGCATCAGGGGTTCGTGGATGACAGCTTAATGATGGGAAAATATTTTTACAGGATCACGTTTCAGCAGGGCAGCGTTTTACAGGCGCAGCCTCCCGAGCCTCGTTTTATCTCTCTATCTCTCCTGGCGTTTAGGTCTTACGGCTTTAACACTCACCTTCCTTAAGTGCTTTTCACTCCAGACATCTCTGATCCAGCTTACTAGACGAACGGCCAAAAATAAAGCTTGTATGGAAATTAGCACCACATTTGTGCCTACAAACACAAACGCAAGAAAGTTTATGATCTGACAGGAATTTGGCGGTCAAAAATGCTGTATATTATTTGTATGAAAAAAGGTTGTAAACCTAACAAGTATAAAATAAAACCTTTTTTTTAATTATTTGAATGCATTTATTTGATCAAAAACTGTATATGAAATAAGAACTGTAATTTTGTGAATTATTATTAGAATTTAAAATAACTGTTTTCTAGTATATTTTAAAATGTAATTTATTCATGTGATGCAAAGCTGCATTTTCAGTATCATTACTTTAGTCTTCAGAGTCGCATGATCCTTCGGAAATCATTCTAATATGTTGTTTTTCTGCTCGAGAAACATTTCTTATTATTGAAAACAATAAGTCATGCTGCTTCAGATTTTTCTGAATGCAAAGTTCAAAAGAAATGCATTTATAAAAATAGAAATCTTTTGTAACATCATAAATGTCATGTTTGATCAGTTTAATGGATCCTGAAAAAAGTTTCTAATTTAACATCAACCTAGCAAACACATCAAAAAGCGATAATAAAATGACATTTTATACAAAACATGTACTCCCATGTTTCATTTCAATGCTCCAATAGGAAAAAACAGTCTGTAAGTGTTGTTCGCTCTTTGTTTCATGCTCTATATCAAAGCGTGCTATACGTTATAGGGTCTGGAGGCCCTGTCACCCCAGACAAAGTGGCTGAATCCAAGGCTCTGAAAATAAACCGAGGGCGAGTTAATGGCAAGGCAAACACACTGTGCTGGCAACTGGGCCGCTCTGGCTATTTTCACCCTGACATCAGATCTAAACTCTCATTTTCCAGCCCTGTGACCTTCACACCTCCCTCACCGAACCCCTTCCCCCCTCCATCTATCGTTTCTCTCTTTCACTGCCGAGACTAAATCGTCTGACACGACCTCTTAACTCTGACCCCGGAGGTCTGCCGTCATGTCAGCGCTGCTGGTGGGGGGAGCAGAGGTAAGTGCGCTGAACCAGGGCCTCAACACATAAAACACGTCGCCTTTATTACCACACTGTGTCAACATGCTAAACCAATGTCATGAATGTGGGTTATTTATTATTTAGGGATGCACAATATATCTGCAGTCAGGCTTGTTTCAATTCTCTGAGAAAACACAATCACTTTCATACTGCCATCCAAATAAGTCAATTTCAGCAAATGCAATGTGCATTTTAATGTCTTTCCGGTGCAGTAATGCATTATGTGAACCCTCAACTGTCTCATCGACCCACATCACAGACACACAAACCAGACAAAGGCCTGCTACTTATGAATTCATGTCAAACACACTCCCACCAAAGCAGAAACAAGACTTATTGTGCACTGCAATGCAAAGCACACTGGTTTTATATTACTATGAAATAATATTCAAGTTGAATGGGTTCTAAAACAGAAAACACTGCCAGAGTGAGCTTGACCAAAAAGGGAAATATATTAAACACTTGTAAATATTTTAGTAACTAAAACAATATTATTCATGTCATTCTACCCTTGTGCAATATGTTTAAAAAGCCTTAAGGGACATCAAAAATGCTACTCCTTCACTGTGAACTTTTTTAGACTTTCTGAGGTGCAGGACAAAACTTCAAGTAACTCCAGACTAAACTAGTCGACCATCCCTAGTTTGGTCAAATCTTGGCAGTGCACAGTATCAAAAAATCTAGTTGAGAATGTGCTGCTTCATACTTTTTGTGAAAAACATGACATGGATTCTTTCAGGATTCTTTGAGGAATAGAAAGTTCAAAAGAACAGCATTTATTTGAAACCGAAATCTTTTGTAACACTATAAACGTCACCATCCTTGCTGAATGAAAGTGTACATTTCTTTCAAAAAGAGCTATTGAACTCAGATTTTTAACAGTAGTGTACACTAGATTAAACATATTAAACACATTGTTTACTTGAAATACACTAGAAACATTTAAAAACACATCATCTAGAGAGTAAAATAGTGCACCACCACAAAAATCAACACAGACAGAAAGGAGTTTGCTAGATGAGCGAGTATTTTTTTACTAATTGAAACAAGACCCTTGTGCTGGCTTCGACTCAAGTACAGAAGGGAGAGAGAAAAGAGAAGAAACAAGCCCCAATTCAAACAAACTTTTCCCTCATATGCCTCGCTGTTGGTGGTCTCAAATTAACCAAATCAAAAAGCAACTTCTGTCAGGTTGGCAGCCAATGGAGGACTCGGGGAAGGGTGAAAATCAGGCGAAGAGGGAGGACGCTGGACTCGTAAGCGTTACTGAAGGAGTGAGAGGTTAGGTGATTTGGTAAGCAAAGCACGGCTTTTTACACTATAATGACTGAAGAGAGGATCAGAGTTCATGTGCAGCCTTTTTAAAGACACATTCAGCCATATTAGAGCAGTATTACAGGATCGCTTCACCTAAAAATGAAAACAGACATCATTAACTCACCCTTGCGCTCTACTAGGGTTGTGACGGTGAGGAAATTTTCCCACCGGTTAATCGACGTGTGACAACACCGGTAATACTGGTATCACCGTGGGGGCAGGGGCATTCCCTCTCTTCCTTGCTTTCCTTCGCTTTTAAATAGCTTGTAAAAGCGGCGTGCACTTTTTACTTTCACTTTCAAATAGCGGCAATTCGGAGTAAAGCAATTGTTCGTTTTTAGTTCATTTGAATTTTCCCTCTTTTCCTCGCTTTCCTTCACTTTTAAATAACTTAAAAGCGCAGTGCGCATTTTACTTTCACTTTCGAATTAGTGCCAGTTAGGCATCAATTGCTTCAATGCAACAACAAAATACAACATCAAACTCACTTTAGCGTATATATAAAACATAGAACTTTTATTAACAAAACAAATAAAAATACACCATGCCATAGGGCAGGCTATGCCTAATATAAAATAACAAATAACTTACATAAAGTTTAAATGTACAAAACTGGAAACAAGTAAACGTATAATATATAACCAAATAAATAAGAAACGTAAAACGTTTATTCTGTCAGAACCACTATCGTCAAAATGATAGATACTTAGCATAAAGTTTGGTTTGGCGGTATGGTTCT
>NW_015659941.1:508105-532503 GCF_001515625.1 Sinocyclocheilus rhinocerous | reverse complement strand
GTTTTTAATTGTAGTGTCTGTTCTTTTACTGAACTAAATTATTTTTATTACTATAAAAAATCAAAACGACCGTGGGGGTCGGTGACGCGGTGGGCAAGTGACGTAACCGGTGTTGCGGCTTAACACCGGTATCACCGTCAGCACCGTCTATCGCGGCAAGCCTACGCTCTACCAAACATGCTTTTATAATAACAACAAACGAACATATTTGGGGTGAACTGACCAAGCTAAGTATAAACTAAAATGAGCTAAAACATCGGTGGTTACATACTGTAGATCAGGGGTCGCCGACAGTGGCATGCAGAGGGATAATCGCTGGCACGCGAGTAATATGGAAAACTGCATACTGACGTACATTTTGAGGTAATAACTTCTCATAGTCACACAGCCTGTTAGGAGCTATAAATACTATTAAAGTGTGAGAATTAACTTGCGCTAGTCTACGGATGTGCGCGCGACCGTTGCACATACTAGGCACTTCAGATCATAGCCTCAGCGGTCTAACAGCGCTCGCCAATGTCAAAATGACTGAGATGGCCAATCAAATCAAAGTAGGCGGGGTTTACTGTTCACAGAAGCAGAGCGTGACGCGTCAGTTTAACGTTAAAAGAGAGCGAGGTAAGATGAAGCTGCAAACCATTTAATATTAGTCAACGATACGTTTTACGATAGAAATGTTAAATGACCAACAGCTATATCCAGTGATGCAAACTACTCAATTTTTTTTCTCAAATATGACCATTTTGAGAGAGATATGTTAAATTTGTCTGCGTCTGTGTCTCTCTCTACAAACAATGAAGCGGAGTTTAGTTACTTAAAAAACTGCGATTTTACCCCCCTCGTTGCAGAGAAATATAATGTAGCGATTCAGTATTGATTAATAAAAGTTGCGTGGCAGCGCTGACAACAAGTTTATGAGCTTCTGAATGTTACTTTTTGCACAGCGCGATCTCAGATCTATGTGTGCGAGTGGTGTGTGTGTGTGTGCGCATCAATTAAAGCAGCGCATTAAATATAGAACGTGATTAAACCGAACGGTTTTAATGCATTGGCCTTGTCAGTGACAAGTTGTCACACACACATACAGTGGTGTTCAGTATGGTCACACTGTATATCTGTTATTCAAGAAACTGTTGAAAAGTTTAAAAAAACAATTTATAAAAAAACCTTCAGAAACTATTTGCATGAAAATCAAATAGGCCTATTGTTTTTTTTATTGTATAATTTAAAAATGTTTATGTACTGTATAAATACAGTACTCTATAAAACATCAGAAAAATAAAAAAGGCACGTCATGCCAAAAAGGTTGCCGACCCCTGCTGTAGATCGTGAATTTTTACATTTCAGTCCTATGCTAACAAGCTCTCACTTGCTCAAGCCTATGGGAAAGATTTCGGACTAGCAGTAAGACCCCGATGCTGAAATCTCTGTCTTTTTCCTGTCCTGACACGCACTGCAATCACAAATACAATCTCAACAGCACGTAACGAAAGTGCAGACTGCATTTAAACGGCTAACTGACAGTTCCACGGGGCCGTAGCTTATTAATTAAAGAAAAACAAGTGAAAGAGATTACGCTGCAGAACCGAGCACGCTTCAAAGGCGCTTTGATGAGGGGGGGAAAAAAAGAAGAAAGGGCAGAACACGCCAAACTAAATGTGTGGTAATTGTTTATCTTTCTCTCAGACCACTTTCTTTCATTTCAAGCCCTCATTTCCTATTGTTTCATGCTGGCGTGATGGTGTGGTTTACGGGACGGGCGCAGAGACGGTAAAGAAAGGAACGAGGGTTTTAAGTCAGTTTACTTGATGAAAGTTGAATGAGATGGGTTGGGTTCTGCAAGCATACAGGATAGGAAAAAAAAAAAAAGGACTTCTGCTATACACTAGGACTGTGTCTCAGAACCTAGCCTACCTAGACAGCATTTCTGGCCATCATAGAAGCATTCAAACTCAAAAATGCTTTCAGTAGGCAACTCAATGTATTGAAATGTTTTATTTTTTGCTTTTTTTTTAGTTTGGTTGTGAGTTTAATCAATTTAAAGGGTTGACAAAAATAAACACGGACGAAAGTGTGACCATGTGTGCAAGCACAAGCAAAAATGTCTAACACTAGAGCAAGAAACCAGCACTTGTTCCCACCTGCCTCTGCATTCCTGAGGATTTATACAAGAGCAGAGAGAGAGAGAGATACAGAAACACGTACAGCAAACAGGATGAGGACTCTATTATAGAGATGTAGAGATTAGATGAGAAGGGTGCTTTGTGCTGGCTCCAAACAGCACATGTACAATCTCCAGGGTTCCCACTCCTTTTGATCACTGAATTTCCATGACTTCTGGATAGATTTGAAGAAAGATGGGCAAAACAAAGGTTGTACTCACAAGGAACAACATTTTAGAGCTGAGCATAACTAGAAAAAAACTGTACAGAAATGTTCATAACTTAAGATTTTTTTTATTTACATAAATTTTCAAGACTTAGAAATTGCAACTTTATCAGTTCTTCATGACAGTGGGGCCCTGATTCTCAAAAGCAATGCTTGTATCTTTTTCACTTATGATGTCTTCAATGGAAAAAACAAAAGTCTGTTAGCATGCTAAAAACACTGCTCCTGACACTAAAAAGACACACTACCGTTCAAAAGTTTAGGATCAGTCATTTTTCATGTTTTTCAAGTCTCTTAGTGTTATTGGATGAAAAAAAATACAGTAAAAATAGTAATATTGTGAAATATTATTACAATTTAAAAGAACTGTTTTCTATTTCAATACATGTTAAAATGTAATTTATTCCTGTGATGCAAAGCTGAATTTTCAGCATCATTACTCCAGTCTTCAGTGTCACATGATCCTTCAGAAATCATTCTAATATACTGATTTGCTGCTCAAGAAACATTTTTATTATTATTGCTGAAAACATTTGTGCTGCTTAATATTTGTGTGTAAACGATAATTTATTTATTCTTTTTTTTTTTTTTTATGGATTCTTTGATGAATAGAAAGTTCAAAATAACCCCAAACCTTTGAATGTTAGTGTATATCAGCATTTTCACTTTTTCTAGTCCAAAACAATGTACTCATAAACTAAATTACCAAACTTTGTTTGAGATTAAAGAATTAAACCTTATAATAACTACATAGTACCTAAATTACATTTACTGTGCCATTATTCTATAAATAAAACTCATCTTTAATGTCACTGAAACTCACTTCAACTCAAAGGAACTTCTTGGTCTTAAAATACAAAGAAAACAACAATAAATAAAATGTTGTGCAACATCACAAGGCCCCACGCAAAGCAGGGGAAAAAAAGGGAGGCACTGACAAAAGTCAATAAATATTAAAATCAAAAATTTTTCTAAGAATCACAGCTAAATATAACAATGGAAAACATGAACAGATGTTGTCTATTTTGGTTTAGCATGCTACAAATTCTGCAATGCATGCATCACGCTAATGCATGAGAATTAACTCATGTTCTCTCAGTTCTTGGCCCAATTCGATTCAATACATTTGTCCCAGATGAACAGATGAGAGGTTACGGTCAACCAAAGAAGCCTGTTACAGTAGGAGAGCATGAGCGCAATCCCTCTTGACTACACTAGAGGGACTTTCACTGAAGTAGCAACTCCATACATTGCTGTAAGAAACATACCTGCCAAACAGGGGTCCTTTCATAGACTCTGGGGTCTTCCAGTTGCAAAATGTAAGGAGTTAAATGAAACACTCATGCTTTAAAAGACACATTAAACTCCCTCTACATATTAGTCATTCTTAAGCATGCTTAACGGTGGCACATTTGCATCAAGGTTGGCCTGAGCACAGTGCAAGCATTATCCATTTAACCCACTGAAATTCCTCAGGTTTCCAACATTAACTTAGCAGCAAGCGGCTCTTAAGACTAATGAAAAGCCTCTCCAGATGACCGGCAGCCCGCACACAAACATACAAAGACGACCCCAGTGCACTTCTCAGACGCTTGTTTCCTTTGGCCTGGATGTGGAATTCACAGGAAGCTTTGGGAAACACCTGGTGGATGGAGTGGGAGGCAGGTGTAGGGAGGGTGGAGGGTGGACGCGTCTCTCGCCAGAACCCCACAGACCTGCTCATTCCACCCCATTAGACACATTCAGAAGCTTGAAAGCTCGGGCACAGTCGAGGGCCAAACAGCCATCAGCGGCTCAGTCACAGAATGGAGCCGGCAGGGCCAGGAAGTCACGTCTTGAACTGGACGGCGGTCTGGCTCGACTGCAGTGAGAGGAACGGAGCTGGCTGGCACTGGGCACAGGCTCCCCAAAGGACTCCAACCACTGCCTTTGTGACCAGTCAAGTTTAAACGGAGGCCAGTTAAAGTTCTTGGCATTGTGTCTGGTTGTTTGTGTTTACAGTCTGCTCCAGTACTTCTTCCACAACAACTAAATAATATATATTCAGTATAATAAAAATATACTTATCTTTAAAAAAAAACCTAACATGAAAAATACATTGCCATTCAAATGTTTGGGATCACTAAGTTTCATAAAAAAATTAAAATAAAACTTTTATTCATCAAGGATGCATTAAATTGATCAAAAGTGACAGTAAAGAAATCTGATGTTGCAAAATATTCCTATTTCAAATAAATGCTTTATATTCAAATGTTTTATATTTATATCAAAACGTTATATTCAAAGAATCCTGAAAAAAAAATTAATCAAGGTTTCCATAAATATATATGAAGCAGCATGACTGTTTTCAAAATTGATAATAATCAGAAATGTTTCTTGAGCAGTAAATTAGCACATTAGAATAATTTCAGAAGGATCTTGTGACTCTGAAGACTGGAGTAATGATGATGAAAATTCAGCTTTGATCGGAGGAATAAATTACATTTTACAATATATTTTAAAAATAAACATTTATTTTAAATTGCAACAATATTTCACAATATCTCTCTTTACTGTATTTTTTATCAAATAAATTCAGCCTGTAAATTCAACCCTTCACTCAAGTACTGTATGTAAATGTAGTTATATTTTATGGATACATAAAGTTATAACTCACCCAAAAGTTAAAACTCTGCCATCAATTACTCACCCTCATGTCATTACAAACATGTATGTCTTTTTTCTGTGCAACACAAATAAATATATTCTTAAGAATGTTTTTGCCCAAACAATGGAAGTAAATGGGGTCCAAAACAACACTGAACCCCACTGACTATCATTGCATTGACAAAAAAAAAACTCCTGTGGCATTATTCAAAATGTAAATGATGACAATTTTAATTTTTTGGGTGAACTATTCCTATAATAACCTCAGTTCTTAATGAGGTGACAAGAGTTCTGAAGGTATTATTTATTCTGTTATATATTTGCACTGTGACATTTTAGAACACACTGACACATTAAAATTAAATGTGTGCAAACTTTTACATTCGTGTACTTGTGCAGTGTGTTTGAGGCCAAACGACAGAACTTTCAGATTGTAGGTCTGTTTATCACAAAGATATCATATGGGTTCAGATGATACTTTAATGATGCTTTTATGTCCTTTTCAAAGCTTGAACGCTTCAGTCCTCATTTATTGTAAACTGCATTGAAAAGTGCAACAAGCAGCATTAGGAGTTGGAATGACATGAGTTGATTTTTATGTGACCTACTGGATTTGAAAAGGTGGGTTCTGGATGTAGGTGAGAATGTAAATGTAGTTATATTTTATGGATACATAAAGTTATAACTCACCCAAAAGTTAAAACTCTGCCATCAATTACTCACCCTCATGTCATTACAAACATGTATGTCTTTTTTCTGTGCAACACAAATAAATATATTCTTAAGAATGTTTTTGCCCAAACAATGGAAGTAAATGGGGTCCAAAACAACACTGAACCCCACTGACTATCATTGCATTGACAAAAAAAAAACTCCTGTGGCATTATTCAAAATGTAAATGATGACAATTTTAATTTTTTGGGTGAACTATTCCTATAATAACCTCAGTTCTTAATGAGGTGACAAGAGTTCTGAAGGTATTATTTATTCTGTTATATATTTGCACTGTGACATTTTAGAACACACTGACACATTAAAATTAAATGTGTGCAAACTTTTACATTCATGTATTTGTGCAGTGTGTTTGAGGCCAAACGTTCAAATAAATCTGCCTGTCCCTATATCACTTATGCAACAATTTTATAAACATATATCGACTCCAGCACCGTGCTTTGCCAATAGACACAGTGGAGGTACACAGTGTTCTGTGGCTGAAAAGAAGGGAGCCGCACTAATGCGATGGAAATGAGCTCTAACCAGCGCGGAGCATGAGAGCTCAGGGGCTCTGAGGAGACACAGCGGGTGCTGAGCTCTTAGCAGAGGTGCAGGGGGTCATTCTGAAACAACACACTGAGATGGATTTCAACAAGACATTCCCGGATAGCCACAATAATACCATATGCCTTCGTGTTAAAGGAAAATGGAAAATTCTCTCATCATTTATACTCCCTCATGTCTTTCCAAACCCTTCCGCAAAATACAAAAAGAGAATTTAAAGACTTTTCCATGCTCTTTTGCAATTATAATTAATGGTGACTAGGGCTTTTAAGCTTCAAAAAGATGCAAAAACATCATAAAAGCAGTTTACATAACTCTTCTGTTGTCATACGATCACTTGTGTGTGAGAAACAGATCCAAATTTAGGACATTAGTGATTGAAAAGCTTCCCTAGATTTCATAGGCATGTTGTATGAGAGAAGAATCATGAACAAATCACTCTTTTGAATCTTGTAAATGAATTGGTTCATTGTTCATTCAATGATTCATTTATGAATTGGAATGATTTATTAGTCATTTAACTCATTAGCTGCATTTAAATGCACCCAAATAATCCATCTAATAATCAGACTGATGGCTCAATCAGACTCAAAAGCCTTCGTGCAAACACCTTAATCGATGCAACTGAGATCGAATGAAAATTTCAATTGAATTGAAAGGAGCGGTGTAGACCTAAAATAATCTGATCGACAGGAAAAAATGGAGCATGTAAAAGGTTGAATCAGACTATTTTCCACAATCGGATTCAAAAATACCTTGCGCAGTGCTGTGATGCAATTTCACAAAAGTTTCAAATCTTACAAACATGCATATGTTTATTTCCTTGCCATGCCTCGTGAAATGGTCAGTGGATGACACTAAATGTTTACTTAAAAACTCTGCTGACAAATATGTTCTCGTTCTTTTTAAATTTCTTTTTAGAAGGCAAAATCATCTGGGCACTGCACATTAGCTGACGTTTTGTTCAGAAGAGATGCAATGCATGTAAAAACATATGTGAAATGCAATGTTCAGGGTTCATATAAACAGAACTTTCAGATTGTAGGTCTGTTTATCACAAAGATATCATATGGGTTCAGATGATACTTTAATGATGCTTTTATGTCCTTTTCAAAGCTTGAACGCTTCAGTCCTCATTTATTGTAAACTGCATTGAAAAGTGCAACAAGCAGCATTAGGAGTTGGAATGACATGAGTTGATTTTTATGTGAACTACTGGATTTGAAAAGGTGGGTTCTGGATGTAGGTGAGAAACAGACAACCTTCTAACCCCAGACTAATCTCTCAGTGCACAATGGCAGGAGGTGAATGAGAGGGGTGAGTGGCACTCATCCTCTGATGTGAGAGCTGCGCTGGGAGAGATTACCCAGAGCTGGGCTCCAACCGAGCTCTATTCACTATTCCACACGCACAGCTCTGCAGAAACCGGCTCCACGGAGAGCGTTCAACAAAGACAGAGACAGAGAGAAAGACAGACGCACAAACAACTTCCAGGACTGCAGATACAGGCTGAGGTTGAAAGTTTCAGTAGACTAACACGATACTGCAGTGCAGAGAAACCCAGCGGCTTTACGCTCACTGAGGAAATTATGTCATGGTTTCTAATAGAGTGCAGCACTGATACGAAAACAATCAATATCAAAGCTGTGATAAAAGACAATGGATCATTCTACTAAACAGGTTCCATTTGTGTAGCTCTTAAATAAATATACATTTATATATCACAATGAAATCTTTTTTTTTTTAAAGAATACTTTAAAGAAATTAACTATTACATAAATAAAAAAGCCATAATGAAATTAGCAGCCTATATATATAGTTATATGTTTTACTGAATATATAGGTTACATATTTTTAGAAATATGAGCGATGTTAAAATGTCAGCCTTAAAGGCATAATGAAATTATCAGCCTATACATGTTCATTAAATATATAGGTTAACATTTCTAGAAATATCATATTAAAATGTCAACCATGCTACATTTCTGAAGGCATAATTAACATTCGGTCACTTTTGACCAGAAAATTTAACATTTTGAAGTTGTTTTTTTCTTCGGAATGAGATGACACTTGGTTACTTTTGTCGCATTAGCTATGTGAACCAAAAAAAAATGAATATGAAAAAATAATTGACATGATTCGGATATGTTAAAGGGTTGAAAAATAAAAAGTAACACTCGGTACCTTCATGGTCAAACAAGACCGACATAGGAAATTAATGGGGGGGGGGGTGGACTGTTTCATCAGAATGGAATGAAATTTGGTCACTTTTGTCACATTAGCCATGTAATAAAAAAACATGTGGATAATAGTTCAGATATGTTAGAAGGTTGAAAAATAAAAAGTAACACCTGGTACTTTCGTGATCAAAACTGACCGACATAGGAAATTAACGGGAAACACGAAAAAAAAAGAAAAAAATTATGGAAAAAATTGCTAATAAAAATGTTATAAATATTGCATTGTATCATAAAATCTCTCCAAAATTCTAAATAATAATCAACCAAAAATGTAATCTTACCATATTAACTGGAAAAAGCACCTGTTTCATAGAATGATGCTAAAATGCAAATAAAAGGATAGATAAACAACACATGCAATAGAATACCTGAGCTGAGCTCCAATGTGAAAAATTGATGAGTGGTTGCATCCAAGATATTTAAAAAAATGTCCAAAAAGCTCCTTTTCATAATGGGAATTGGGGCTGTCAAGTTCCAAAAAAGGACCATAAAAATTATCTATATGATTTGTTTGCTATATTATGAAGACATACAATAGCTTTGTGCAAGAAAAAGACAATATTAAGAAAAAAAGAAAAAAAAACCCTTTAAATGTACGTGCTGGATTTATAACATAATAAATGTTAAAGAATGTTTTATAACAAAACAAAACAAACAAATTAATTAATAAAAACAAATAAATAAATTACCACAGAAAATGTGGCGGATGACAGACGATTAACACCTTTAACAGGTGTCTACATCAACTCCAAAACAAAAAGCCAACCACTGTGGCCTGCCTCTTGCCCAACAGTGTGATAGAGAGGATACATGCATGTAAAATATTTAAGAAAGTGAATACTTGTACCTGCCGGAATGACTTGTTTTGATGCATACTGTTTTACTATTCAGCAAAGTGCAGTGTATGGAAAAAGTTTTTGAAAGCAGCACAATTTATCTTAAACTTCACTTCAGAACTGTACCAGAAGATTTATGCAGCCAATTTAGGTAGATGCACAAGATAAAGGTGCATTTTGCTGGATGATACTACAGTGGTTGTGGACTCCATACTGCCACCTATCTATGTAGATGCAGCATAAAGACGTTTTACGTCATTTCTTTCGGTGCATGTTCAATATTTGGCCGACTGCTGCTGCAACTGCCTGGTGAAGGCAATCTCCCTGCAGAGAGAACCAGAGCAGAAATAATGCTTTGCAGGCATATGGGTCATGCTACAAAACATGTAACCACTTAGTTTGACATTACTAGCTTTGTGAAGGTGCATTTTGCTGGATGATACTACAGTGGTTGTGGACTCCATACTGCCACCTATCTATGTAGATGCAGCATAAAGACGTTTTACGTCATTTCTTTCGGTGCATGTTCTATATGATATTGCAGTACATCAGCGCCCAGTTAGGTTAGATGACACTGATGAGTGCAAACAGAAGATGAACAGAAATGAAGGTTGATGTTGAATGACAGTATCATGACGCGAGCGTGTGGCGGCGCCGGCGCTGACCCAGATCCGGCGTGATGACATCATTATGCCGGATCTGGGTCAGCGCCGCCACACGCTCGTATCATGATACTGTCGTGAACACGCGTCCACAAGTGACATAGTAGAGATGAAAATGTGGAATAAAGTCGTTATTTTTGTTTTCTTTGTGCAAAAAAGTATTCTCGTAGCTTCGTAACTTTACAGTTGAACCACTGATGTCACACGGACTACTTTGTCGATCATCTTGGTACTTTTCTGGACCTTCTGGTAGTTACCTTGCTGTCTATGGGAGAGTCAGAGAGCACTCAGATTTCATCAAAAATATCTTAAATTGTGTTCCGAAGATGAACGAAGGTCTTATGGGTTTGGAACAACACGAGGGTGAGTAATTAATGACAGAATTTTCATTTTTGGGTGAACTAACCCTTTAAACTCGTGAAACTGCATGATGCTCCTTACAAAGAGAACTGATTTAATGCTACAAACATCCACTGTTCAATTCTCTGTTGTTTTCGTGATGAAACCACAGAAAGTTATTTTCAGACAGGCTGGTAAAATAAGACATTGACTTACTCTTGCCCATTGCACCCATGTAGTTTGACAGCTTTCTTTCCATTTATGTAATATGTTATGTGACATTTTTTACTTTTATGGAAGACAAAAGAAGATATTTTGCTAAATGTCCACAAAGCTCCTTTTCATACTGGGGATTTCAAGCTCTAAAAACTACAAAAAAAAAAAAAGAAAGTACCATATGACTTGTTTTGCTACATTTTGAAGACATACAATAGCTTTGCGCAAGAAAAGACAGAAAAATAGCAGAAATAATGCTTTGAAATCTCATTAAATTCAAATATGCTGCATCAAGACATGTCATGTTTAATATTAACTCTTTCCCCGCCATTGACGAGTTATCTCGTCTTTAACAAGAAAACGTTTCCCCGCCAAAGACGAGTTTTTACGGCTTTTCGTGTTTTCATTGTTATACACTCGGGGGCGCTATTACGCATCTTCTGAACGAGTACAAAACCTCCCGAACAAAAACACACGTGAACAGGACGGAGAAACTAGCGATCTCTTATGTAAACAGATGCATATGAAAAATAATGCTATCATCAGCAATAGACAGCATATAAATGAAAACTGCATAATGTTACAGAGTAAAATGTTGATCCAGGAAGTTGTATATGTCTGTGCAAGCTTTGGAGGTATTGATGAAGATGTAGTTTTTGATAAAAATGTGATTCTCACCTTTTTGCTCAAAATTATAATTTTTTATGAAACCTACTTATATTCAAGTGTTGATAAAGAATGCTTTAAGCTAGAATAAAACTGATTTTTTTTTTTTTTTTAAGTAGAGGCTCTGATCTTGGTGTATTGCATATTCAAATATTCATTTGAAAATTCAGGGATTTTTTAAAGATATTTAGAGATATGACACTTAACTTAGGGAAAAAGAAGCAATTGACAATAAAACTAATTTATTCAGTTTTTTTGTAAATACCTATAAAAAAAACTTTATATATAACTATTAACAGTTCATAATTATACTATTATGATGTGTAGAATCAGGATATGATGCTTAAAGTAGATAAAACATCACCAGACTTGCTGCATATGGACCAGATCAACGGTTTCCCTCATAAACAGCCATTTAAATGTGTATCTGGAAGTGTAGAAAAAGAGGAAGGGGAGGAGAAAAACAAAAGGGAGCTGAGAAAATCAAAACAGGAGGAAAAACCGAGGAGATTTATACTTCCTCCTGCGAGCAATCAACGAGCTCCCGCTCTCTCTCTCTCTCTTCAGTTCTCGCTTTATTCCCTGCACAAACACGTTTCTCTTTTCCATAAATAAATCCTGCTCTTTCTTCTCTCTTCTTCTGCATTTTGTACACCTCACACTCTCTGTCTTCCCAAAAATTAGGGGAGGGGGGAGTGGGTCTTTTTTTTATTGAGGGAAAAGGAGAGGAAGATAGAGAGAAGCCAAAGCAAAATAAAAGTGGAGGAAAATGAAAGAGAAAAATAGCGAAGGGAAAAGAAGCGACGACAAACAGCGAGGTGCTGGAAGGTCATGCGGTCGCTGCCAGGTTCCCGGGTTCCCATCCCCTGGTGACAAAGCATGGCTCTCCGTGAATGAGAGACGGATAAGAAGAGGCTGTGGAACCCATTCACAAAAAAGATGGAGAAAGAAAGAGGGACAGAAAGAAAGGGCAGCCCCCTCCCTCCTCAGCGCTGGCAGCAGCTTGAAGCCTCCATTATCTCCTCTTCAGTACTCTGACACCCCTACACAAGCCAATTATGCCACAGCGCTCACCACGGACAAGACGTCTGCTTAATATTAATGTCACACACACACACACACACACACATCCAGAGCAGGAGATTTCCTGCATCCACATAACACAGTGTCTAACTATTATAGGAGATGTAAACAAAACAGCAGTCAATGAAACAATACAACATTGAATTGAATTGAACAACATACACGTGGGTAAAGTTTTTCAAAACAGTAAATATAATTTATTAAAATAAACATAAATGCATCTTCTTTAAAGGACATTAAAAAGTTATTTTTACTGAGTAACAAGAAAAATATACTAATTATTTATATTATGACAATTAAGCACATTTTCTACACAAATTCTTATAACCATATGCAATAAAAAAGTATTTGTACATTATGATAGGATTTGTTCTACTGCTTTTAATGTATACTATTAATACTATATATATATATATATATATACACTAATATGTATATTAAATTAAAAATATACAAATTATAAAAAATAATATAATATAAAATATATAAAATGATATAATAAATGATATATAAATTTTTCCATTATTACTAAAAGAAATTACAAATAAATTCAAACAAATTTAAATAACATGGTAAAATGTTTAGACAATGTTACAAATAAATAAAAAAAAACGAAATAACATCGGTTTCATTTATGCTAAATATACTTTGTTTTATTAACCCTTTTTTAGGGGTTAAATATGACAAGGGTAATTTTTAATGAGATTCACCCAAAGACTTCTACAGAATGAACAGTGTAAATTAATTTTCAGCACGTTTAGGACTCGGAGGAAACTCATTTTGTTTATCTTTGCTGGCCATTCATCATTATTTTAACCGTCCGGCGCAGCATGGAGACACATTGCTAAACAGTGTCACATCCTGCGCTCAGACAGTCTCACTCAATCACACTGACACACAACAGCACAAAGACACTGACCCCGCGGCTGACACCAGCTGCTCTGAGCACAACAGAGCCCCGTGCACTCCACTTCTCACTCGCACCTTCTTTTTATTCTTCCGTCTGTGAGAAATGAGGCTCCCGAGGCCTCCAGACACCCAAAACTAGGAGTATAACACACACACACACACACACACACACACACACACATCTGGCATCTCCTGTAAAGTGTAACCTAATCAGGTGAGCAGCCCATGTGAAATATTCACACACATATGTGAAAGACAAAGAAATATAAGCATGTAACTGTGGGTGTGTATGGATGCGTTTTGAAAACAACATGCACTGAACTGAGACAAGATTGTGCACTATTTAGGAGAGGAGAACCAGGAGGGATTCCCGTGCTGTTCGTCTGCAGCATTAATGCTGTTAATCTTTTGTGTAGCCTAGTGGTTAAAGGTTTAGGCTGGTAACCAAAAGGCTTAGGCTTAGGACTTAATTTCAAGTCGGATTAATTGTCAACTAAATGATCAGTTAAATGTTTTCACCTGAAAAGCTCAACGATTAGTCAGAATTTGTGATTGGCTGACCAACCTGAGAGCAGAGTAGGTGCCCAGTGAGAGCGAGGAGAATTCGGGGTGATAGTAGAGGTACACAGACGACACACAGGAGGGCAGGATGTCCAGAACTCCTACGGCTACTATTCTGCCATCCAACCAATACTGCTGATGGAACGAGCCGTAGCCCACATCAGGACCATCAGGAGCGGTCTCAGCCTGGAGAAGATGCGCGAAAGACAAAGACAAAATTTATTATAAATATGTAATTATTATACAATGTGTTTTTTTGTAGGCTTTTGCCTCTTTTCATTGGATGAGAGTGAAATTTTTTTTACTGGGGACTGAAAGTGAGAAGCAGGAAATTCTGCTGGTCAGATTCAAGCATACATTACTCACATGATATTTATAAGTGGAAAAAAAATATTCATTAAAAAATGTGAAAGATTATTATAATTTAAAATAATGGTTTACTATTTGAATATATTTTAAAATGTAATTTATGTCTGTGATGCAAAGCTGAATTTTCAGCATCATTACTCCAGTCTTCAGTGTCACATGATCCGTCAGAAATCATTTTAATATGCTGATTTGATGATCAAGAAACATTTGATTATTATCGATATTGAAAACAGTTGTGCTGCTTGTTTTTCTGGGAACAGTGATACATTTGTTTTCATGATTCTTTTATAAACAGAAAGTTCAAAAGAGCAGCAATTATTATAATTAGGAGACTTTTGTTACATTATAAAATGTCTATACTGTCCATTTTGATTAATTTAATGCTTGCAGAATAAAATTACTCACATCCTTCAACTGTTGTTCAATTAACAAGCAATGAACAAATTTAATATTGAATATATCATTTGGACAACTCATACTTTGAAGCTGGGAACGGAATCGCTGCTCCAAAAACAAACACTGGTGAAATGTTTATCAAAATGGTTTGACTTCACTGTAATATATAAAGTAAAGGGTAAATAAAGGGCATATTCAACTGGAAAAACACATGAAGGGTGGGACTTGATTTTATGCATCAGGATTTGATTGGATGGTGAAAATGGTTGGAGGGGAGGGGCTGAAAAACTTCACAGCACTTTTTATTGACAAACTTTTTTGTGCATGTACTGATGAACTGTGCAAAATTATACCAGGAACAGTCCGTTTTGATCTCATTTAAACTTTAAGTTGAATTTCCAAATTTCTAACTTTTTGAATTTACAATATTATAAAGCAAATCATTTCAAAAGACTGAAAAAGTTTTGAAATATGTTCCTGTGTGTGATCCTGTGTAAAAACGAGTCAATCAATGCTCAAACAATTTGAAAGTCTGTGCTTGCAAAGGAACACAGGGTGTACAGTAGCTTGCTAATAGTTCCCACATGTGGGCTGAGAGCAGAGGTGTGCGTGTGTGTGTGTGTGTGTGTGTGTGCGTGTGTGTGTTTGTGGAGTGAAAGTCCATGCCAGGCACACACAATCTATGAGAGGCGATTTAATAAAAATCCTTGCATGAACAAAATCAATCTCCACACTGAAAGCCTGTGCAGGATGGACCGAGGGGCCGTTTTTACCCTCTGTGTGAACGTGTGTGTAAATCAGTGAGTCAAACCACAAAAAAAACAACTACAACTACTGTTGTGTCTGAAGATAAAAGCCCACATTCCTTCATGTGACATGAATGCACTCGTGTATGAATATATGTCTCCTGTTTTGGACGGCCGTAAAACCCCAAACCGTTACCTGCCCAAGATCATATTTCCCACTCAAACCTTCACGCTGGCTTTTTTCAATCAAGTGGTTAATCGAGAAGGGCGCTTTATTCACCCTAGTCCACCATTGAGACTTCAAACGTCTCGGCGGTAGGGGGCCTACGCAGCCGCAGCCGTAACGGGATCTCTCCGCGGCCCCCTTGGCCCATCTGGGTCCAGTTAGCCCTGCAGGAAGGCGGCTCGTTATCACAACACCAGGGGAGCGACTCGGCCAATCCATTCAGTATGAGAGGCTTTAGATGCTGCCGTGCCACGGTCACTCACCTCCAAATTAAAACCAACACAGCAGAAACATCACAAACGCCACTCACAATGTTCAAACCTACACAGTAAAACATGTTTGTAATGTTAATGGTAAAAGACAGTAAAAACCTGTTAATTAGTTAACGGTAAGGACCCTTACTATATATGGTAAAAAATCGTCCTCTAATGGGACATTTCATCCACCTTTATTTTTGAGGCAGGAGGCGCCATTACGCATTTTGTGAATATTGTAAATTTGTTTTATGGTTATTGGCTTAATTCTACTTCTCTGTGCAGCACTTTGGTCAGCTCTGTCGTTTTTAAATGTGCTATATAAATAAATTAAACTGAAACTGAGGGTGAGTAATTAATGACAGAATTTTCATTTTTGGGTGAACTCTCTCTTTAAAGGAGTGGTTGATCAGCTTTTTTGTGTTTATGGGGTGCAGTGTAATGTGTTCATGCTTTGTTTTTCAAAAATGCATTATTTTCAAATATTTTACCTTTTTTCTACACCGCTGTTTCTGTTCTCGTCAAAACGGTCTGTTGTGTTCCTGAATCTATTAAGCCACTCCCTTTCTCGGGCTCAGATTGGTTAGCTGGCCCAGAGTGTTGGGATTTGCTCACTGCCTAGTGCGCACTGTCCGGAAACGTCATGCAACCCTTACCATTATGGGTAGCTGCATGTTCCCGGGGGCAGGGCTTATGTAAACATCAGGGTTAGTGATGTCACAAACCCGGGAAGATATAGTTTTATTGGGTGTATATTTAGGGTTGTGTATTATTCTGTCACCTTTTTATTGTAAATTTGTTTTATGGTTATTGGCTTAATTCTACTTCTCTGTGCAGCACTTTGGTCAGCTCTGTCGTTTTTAAATGTGCTATATAAATAAATTAAACTGAAACTGAGGGTGAGTAATTAATGACAGAATTTTCATTTTTGGGTGAACTATCTCTTTAAAGGAGTGGTTGATCAGCTTTTTTGTGTTTATGGGGTGCAGTGTAATGTGTTCATGCTTCGTTTTTCAAAAATGCATTATTTTGCTTTGTTTTTCAAAAATGCATTATTTTCAAATATTTTACCTTTTTTCTACACCGCTGTTTCTGTTCTCGTCAAAACGGTCTGTTGTGTTCCTGAATCTATTAAGCCACTCCCTTTCTCGGGCTCAGATTGGTTAGCTGGCCCAGAGTGTTGGGATTTGCTCACTGCCTAGTGCGCACTGTCCGGAAACGTCATGCACCCCTTACCATTATGGGTAGCTGCATGTTCCCGGGGGCAGGGCTTATGTAAACATCAGGGTTAGTGATGTCACAAACCCGGGAAGAAGCTCGTTGTAGTCCCTACCAATCTTTTTTTGGTAGTCCTTAAACAACGATTTCTTTAAAAGAAAATAAAGAAAATGCCTTTGCCTTGAACTTTGAGCGTCGTAACTTTGCAGACGTTATTTATGCTCTGACAGCAACATTACACACTAACTAGAGTTAAAAAAGTGAAACCATAATCAACCACCCCTTTAAGTCTCTGGATCGAAACATGGCGAGGAAGAAGCAAAAACAAGCGACTGCATATGTAAGCAGATGCATATGCAAAATAACGTGATCATCAAACGTTAAACAGGAAGTAGAAGTGGTATAGGACTGTGCAAGCTTTGGATGTGTTAGAAGCGATCTATTCCATCTATGGTTTGATCATCATTCTGAATCCGACAAAAATTCCATTATCTCTGTTTTTTGTTATGTGTTGCAGTTTTCAAGAAACTTACCCACTTACCCAAGTGCTGAAAAAAAAAAAAAAGTTAGATTTGTTTTTTTTGTTTTTTTAAGCAGAGGCTCAGTTTCTTTGTTTTGCATGTTCAGATATTCATACAACAAAATATTCTGGGTGCCACTAAACTTTTGTGAAAATGATCAAAAATGTTGCCGGTGGCTGGCGACTTTTTAAGGAAAAACAGTGGCGAAAAAAGGGTTAACGTAAAAATGGGCATGGCCATTTTTAAATTTAATGTGTGAGACTTCCAGAGTCATTCGCTTCCAGGTATTTTTCGATGTAAAAACAGCTTGTTATGCTGCATGATATTGCAAAGTGATTTTTCTTATCAGATTTTTTAAAGGTAGTAATAAACACAATGGTTTGTAACGCAAGCTGCTTTACTGTTTACTGCACTGTTATTTTTCTAGTTATTTTCTATTAAATCTTCAGCTAATGAATTGGAAGTCTCATACATTCATAGAAAATAGATTGATTTGCATTGCAAAATAAGGTGGATATAGAGATTTTATAGATTTTACATTGGATTCTATTAAATCTTCAGCTAATGAATTGGAAGTCTCATACATTCATAGAAAATAGATTGATTTTGCATTGCAAAATAAGGTGGATATAGAGATTTTATAGATTTTACATTGGAATACTGCTAAATACACAGATTTTGGAGGTAAAATCAACAGTTATTGTATACTTTAAAGAGAAAAATCGTAAACTGACATTCCCACAATTCCATGCCTGACACTATACATTTAATATTTTGCTTAAATACCGATATTTCTTGTTATCAGCTATGTTCATTTGGGTTTTATGTTGCATCTGATGTTGTTTCATCAGTGCTTTGTATTTATGTTTCTATTTTTTACTTTCTATATACGTCTACATATTTTGAAACATGCATTTTCGTGAAGCTGCTTCGAATTAATATATCTTGAGCAAAGTGCTATACAAATAAACTTGAATTGAATATATTGGTATATTGTAAAAAAAAAAAAAAATTTTAAATGGTAAATAACTATGTATTACAAGAAAATATTATTAAGAAAAAAATGTGTTTTTGTGTTTAATGCAATAATCAATGTGTTTAATGCAATAATTCAGTGCAGTTTCTTTGTAACTGTTTGTGAAATTAACTAGCAAATTCTGAGCAAAAAGTTTAGCTTTTTTCAGTGTATGTACTTTTTTAGTAGAAAAGACACTTGTGATGAACACTTGTAATTCATCATGTGTCTCTTTTAATCGCCTTTATTATTACAGTTAACAGTACATTATATGGGTACAAAACAGATTTTAGTAGATTTCAGTTGATGGAATAGTTTTGTACTGTAACTAAGTTCAGTCCTGTAAAACCTAGCATCCTTCAAAGTATAAACTTTGCTCGGTTCACAACATCCCTAGAGGCGTTACAGTAAACCCCTCATTTCCCCCAGGAGGAGCACATTCCATATGTATAGGTTAGTTATTTTCATTCAGAGTGCTTGTCCATCGGGTTGGCGGTTTAAACTAGCTGTCGGTATTAAGTACACACAGCCGCTCAAGATGAAGGTGCTTTCATAGCGCGGCTAGCGGCGATGATTAAGGGCTTGCGGTGAAACGGAGAGCCCCTTCTCGATTTGCCTTTTGGCACCACATGTGCCGGGCCCCGTTTCTGTCAGAACCAGACCGGACTCGAATCCAACGCCTGTCATGCTAACTTACCCTCCGGCAGCGGAGAGCCGCTAAAAGAACGTTAAGCTCTCAGCACCACCTGACAGCCGCCCATCTTTCATCCATAATGATCTGACGGTATGTTCTAGATTGTGTTTTCGCTCTGTTTTAATGAAAGGCAGCCCCCACAGAAGTATTTCACGGTAAAAGTCTCAAGTATGTTTACGTAGCCATGACCTAAGTGCGGGAAATGGCGTCACCTTGACCCTGGGATCACCTCGCCGGACAGCCTAATGACTGCGTCTGTGCCACTGTGAAGGCAAGCAAAACACACAGATGAAGCCAACAATAAAGGCAGGGGCCCAAATCACAAGCATATGGTGCCCTGTGTCGCTCTTTGTTTGGCCGGCTTTCTCTAGCGTGCAGTGGCGTGCTAAGCGTCCGTTTGCAGTCGGCAGAGGGGACGGCAGCAGGCTGTTTGTCAGGCGGATGGGGTTGTTAACATTCCTGTTTTATTAACAATACAGTGGCTCTTCTATGTCGTAGAAACAATAAGAGAGGTTAATACATGCAGCAAACCATCCAACCAGATTCTGTCATACAGGAGGCTGCACAAATACACTGATACATGTACAGTATCATAGCAGTATGGAATAAGAAGTGATCACTTGATATTACAAATGTACAAATTGTACAATTGTAGTAAAAAGTGTGTGTGTGTGTGTGTGTGTGTGTAAAATGTACAATAATTATTATTTTCATATTATATATACAATGTACATTATATATATTTACATAATATATTACATTAATTAAAAAACATTTATTCATGTTTTTATTTTAGTAAAAAAGCTTATTTGTCAGAATAAAAATATAATATAAAATACATTTATTCATGTTTTTTATTATTTTATGTCTATATACATGAAATTAAATAAAAATATTTAATAAAACTAAAAATAATATACTAAAATATAAGATACTATAAAATAGTTTATATAATAAAAAAATCATAATATACTATACATTTATGTGTATATTATATGCGTGTGTGTGCGTAAAATGTATAATTATAATAATAATTTATATATTTATAAATAAAAATCCATTTATTCTTGTTCTTATTTGTTTGTCTATGTAAGCAAATTTTTATTAATATAAATACAATTAAATAAAAAATGTTTAATAAAACACTTAAAAACTTAAAGCGCGCGCATGCACACACATACAATTAATAATTTCTTATCTATTAATTTATTTCTATTATTTCAGTTATTTTTTTATTTTGCTAAATTCAATATGTTAAATGATAACTTCTGTTTCACATAAATTTGAACCCTATTTTGAAAACCACTGCTGTCATGAGCAGTGTTGGGGAAAGTTACTTTTAAAAGTGATGCATTACAATATTGCGTTACTTCCTTAAAAAAAGTAACTAATTACGTTACTTAGTTACTTTTTATTGAAAGTAATGCGTTACGTTACTTTTGCGTTACTTTTTAAATCTGGGCTGGGCTTGCTTGTTTGCTCTTAATATAAAAAGTTATATTTTTGGCAAATGTAAAAGCCCTTTCGCACCAAAAGCCTCAGGCTGAAGGAAATGTAAATTCACGTCTGTACAGTAGAACACAGAAGAAGAAAGTTCAACACTCTTCAGCAATAAAAAAAAAAGAAGAAGAAATGTTAGTTTATCTTGTGTAATTTTTGCTTATTAGTATAGTTGAATTGGATCATCGAAGGTCAGCAGCAAATTGGTTAATAAAATGGGCTTAAATACATAAAGGATATTTGTATTATTTAACATATTTAATTATTGCAGGTTTGAGTCACATTATTAATTTTGAGGAAAACTAAATCAGATTTTTTTTTTGTGAGTGAGATGAATTAATGTATGTTCACATTTATTCTAGAACTAAAGTAACATCTTACTCCCGATTTCTCTCAACACTGGGACAGGAGAGCTTTCAATCAATAAATGGGAAACAAAAGTAACTGGCGTTACTTATTTGAAAAAGTAACTCAGATATTTTCTTGTAAATTAAAAAGTAATGCGTTACTTTACTAGTTACTTGAAAAAAGTAATCTGATTACGTAACTCGCGTTACTTGTAAAGCGTTACCCCCAACACTGGTCATGAGTGGCCCAACATACCTGAATTCACAGCATAGCATTATATAGTCTAGTTAGACAAACAACCACAATGTACACTGTGACAAGCACTATACGAAAAAAACTGACTCGAGTGTAGTACAATAGAAACTAAAATCCCTCATTATATTATATTACACCCCATTTATTGACTACGGTGATTATTCCCACAGAGCATTGAATGTCAAAGAATTACACCCCAAACGCGGCCCTGGAGAGGCACTGGGAACGCTGCAGGACTCAAATGTTATTCGAGTCACACAGGCACTTTAAACACACAGCGCTCATTAGACACAGCGTTCAGCGACGGCTCATTTAACCCCACGTGGAAACAGCAGCGCTCGATTACGGCTGCCATTTTTCTCAGAGTCGGCACTCACGGCTCCCTCTGCGACACAGATGCAATGCCTGTCCTGGATACATGCAGGCATGTGGAGCTCTGATTACATTATGGGGAAGTGTTTATTAATACGCTAATGATTTCATTGTGCATGAGGCTATGTGCCGTGCTGGCAGAGACACAGACAGTTGAAGGCTAATTGGTATCGCTTGTCAAAACCGTCACTGGAATTAAAAATAAAGAAAAACTATGAGACAAATAGTTTGTCTCATAGTATGTGTATGTGTGTACATGCATGTGGAAAAAAAAGGGGTATGGGGAAAAGGCAGGGTTTGAGGTTTATAAAACCTTGACGACTAATTACACAACACCACTGTTAATGAGCATTTCCCCTTAGGACAGACGTTTCAGGTCAATAAAAAGACATTTAAAAAAGCCAAGCAGAAACAGACGTACAAATGCAACACAGGCGTGCATCAGGAGAAGGGCATCTCGGTGACGCAAAACATGCTGCCACGCACACCATGTCACACACACGTGAACAAACACACACACACACACACCTAGATAAACACAACCAGCTGAAGGAGTCTAATACACGCTAATGGCAAATCCACAATTACGTCCGTTTACTTTTGACTTTGCAGGCGAAGTTCAAATAGTGTTATTGTTCACGCATCTTTAAGCGCACACGGCTCTGCACCTGATGCCAATTGCCCCTTTAAGATTTCTGCACGCAGTTTATCTGTGCATGAAATAAAAAAAGAGTCCTTCATATAGTGTTACCTTTATATATTATAGTACTAATCAAATAATCTAATTTAAGCGTAATTTCCTAAGCTAAAATACTGAAACTACACTATCAGATAAATACACTATTCAGCAAAAACACATTTAATCACATCAGAAGTGACAGTAAAGACATTTATAATGTTACGAAAGATTTATATTTAAAATAAAAGCTGGTCTTTTGAATTTTCTATTAGTCAAAGAATCGTGAAAAAAAACGTCACGGTATTCACAAAATATGAAGCAGCACAACTGTTTTCAACATTGATAATAATAATAAGTGTTTCTGAAGCAGCAAATCAGCATATTAGAATAATTTCTAAAGGATCATGTGACACTGAAGACTGGAGTAATGATGCTGAAAATTCAGCTTTGCATCACAGAAATAAATTACATTTTAAAATATATTACAATAGAAAACATTTCTTTTAAATTCTAATAATTGTACTGTATTTTTGATCAAATAAATGCAGCCTGAACAAAAAACAAAGAAGTTTGCAAACAACAATCTGAAATGTATAAGTGAGTTTATGCCACCAGCAGCACTGATGTTGGAAGCGTCTGGCTACCAGCCTCGACGAGGTGATAAAAGCATGTTTTCTATAAATGCTAACAATCTTCATTAGCACGAAGGGGGAGGCAGAGTGCATGTTTCCCTCCATATACTCCCCCTTTAAAAATGTAGGAAAGTTAAATAAAAAAGCTTATAAGCCATCTGTAACTTAAAATACATGTAAACGGCTGTACCCCAATAGGTTTACCCCAGAGATTAATGTGACTGCGTGTCTATTTAAGGATCAAGTGCAATCTGCAGATACTGAAATAGTCTTACCATGGCGATAAAAAAGTAATGTGGGCACCAGTGTTATTGTAGTTAATTTGTATAATTATTTCATATTACTATCTATTAAAAAACTATTTTGTTTATTAAAATAAAGCAGAAATAAAAAATATATAAATATTAGATGAATGACTTAAATGCATTTTTTTTTAGTTAAAAAAATTGCAAAACTTAGAACATTTGAAATGCTAACTAGGCAACAACTGAAAGTTTATAATTACTAAAACGGAAATAAAAAATAAAGTAATATAGAAATATTTAAAAAACAACAATAAAAATGACAAAATAATTAAATTATTAAAATGTACACTAAAATTTAAATGGAAAACTGAAACATAATATTAAAAGCCTATTCAAAATAGTAATAAATACATAATATATTAGTAGATATTTAATATAATTCAGTAATGAATCAGATATATCCAACAGCACATGGCACTTGGTATTCCTGAGGTGTTTCCAAGATCAACATGCTACTACTACGGTACATGTCAAAAAAAAAAAAAAAAACTTGGTAGCACCACAAATCTTTTAAGAGTGCATGTTTTAACATATGCCATGGTAATACCTTGTTCTTTGAACATGGTAAAACCATGATATTGTTTGAAGTGGAGTACATCATATAATGTGACCCTGGAGCACAAAAGCAGTCTTAAGTCGCTGGGGTATATTTGTAGCAATAGCCAAAAATACATTGTACGGGTCAAAATTATTGATTTTTCTTTTATGCCAAAAATCATTAAGATATTAAGTAAAGATCATGTTCCATGAAGATATTTTGTAAATTTCCTACTGTAAATATATAAAAACTTACTTTTTGATTAGTAATACGCATTGCTAAGAACTTCATTTGGACAAATTTAAAGGCGATTTTCTCAATATTTTGATTTTTTTGCACCCTCAGATTCCAGATTTTTAAAGGGGTCATATGATGCTGCTAAAAAGAACATTATTTTGTGTATTTGGTGTAATGAAATGTGTTTATGCGGTTTAAGATTAAAAAAAAACATTACTTTCCACATACTGTACATTATTGTTTCTCATCTATGCCCCGCCTTTCTGAAA
>NW_015659941.1:504335-508006 GCF_001515625.1 Sinocyclocheilus rhinocerous | reverse complement strand
TTTTTTGCACCTTCAGATTCCAGATTTTCAAATAGTTGAATCTCGGCCAAATATTGTCCTATCCTACCAAACCATACATCAATGGAAAGCTTATTTATTCAGCTTTCAGATGATGTATAAATCTCAATTTAGAAAAATGTTACCCTTATGACTGGTTTTGTGGTCCAGGGTCACAATTACCAAGGAAACATTTATTTTATTTTTTTTTCTTAAATATTATACACATACAATTAAAGCATATTTGTACCATGCCACAGTACTTTTCCTTAATTCAGAAAGTACTTTTTTGAATGGAAAAGCAATAAGATGTTTGACCTCCTCCATTCAACAACATTTTAACAAACGTTTGCCCGGCCACATTTGCTCTCTAATGTCCTCGTCTGCTTCTCACTAATAAAGAAGCACAACAAGGGGATCATTTAATGACGCCAGCTGGACATGACAGAGACACGATCATCTGTCAGGGACAATTTCACATCACAGTCAACTTTGTTTTTGTCCTGTGTGTGTGGCCCCACTATGCCGCATAGAAATGTGGTTGGTCTGTACGACACATTAAACTTTTTCCATTGTTTCATGACAAACAAACAACCCAGGAATTACACTGCTACCCAGAGAGCCATTTCCACATGTTGTTTGTCGCAAAATTAACATTGTTACTCTTATGTGCCATTACCTTAAAGGGGTCATAGGATGCCCATTTTCCACAAGTTGATATGATTCTTTAGGGTCTTAAGTGAAGTGAGTGAAGTGACATGTGGCCAAGTATGGTGACCCATACTAGGAATTAGTGCTCTGCATTTATCCCATCCAAAGTGCACACACACAGCAGTGAACACACACACACCGTGAACACACACCCGGAGCAGTGGGCAGCCATTCTTTGCTGCAGCGGGGTTCGGTGCCTTGCTCAAGAGCACCTCAGTCATGGTATTGAAGGTGGGAGAGAGCGCTGTACATTCACTCCCCCCACCTACAATCCCTGCCGGTACGAGACTCGAACCCGCAACCTTTGGGTTATGAGTCCGACTCTCTAACCATCAGGTCACGACTTCCCCACGACTGTACGACAGAATAAGCCACATCCTACGACTGTGAAGTGGAAGCGAAAGGACATAAATGGGAATGTTGTAAAGCCGCTGCGAAGAAAAACCGAAATAAAACCGAAACAGAAAAGAAAGGCTCCTAACCACGGTGAGACAGTTGTAAATTTACAGTTATTGTTTAAATTTACTGTTAATTTCAGTTGTGGTTTATATTTTCTCCATATTTGATAAATGTTTAGATTGGTGCACTTAAAGATTAAAACAGACTGCACACATTTACATACAGAACCAGATATATAGAGCCCCAAAGCATAATGTATTTACATTTTATTTTTTTTAAAGCTCCCACCAGTGTGCCCATCCAAGAGGATTTGTTTATCGAGCAGAAACTGGTAACTGTTTACTATAGTTATATGGAATGGCAGCTGGTTAATAGAGTAATATTCTGCCAGCTGCAACATACATAATTGCATATTTTTTATATATATAAATGAGATCGTTTTACAATATCTCCATCATAAACTGATTATAGTGTACTGACTATAACACTGTTTCTAGTTTCTCCTTCAACGAAGCCTCACTCATTGAAGAATTGAAGCATGTCCTTAATGACGAATGTGTTCAGCCTGAAGAGGTGTCTTTGGCCACAACCTGGCAAAAGCGGAAATCCCTAAGCCATGAAAGATGGCACATTGCAAGGGAGGCCATTGTTAAGAATCTTTTGGCAGCTGAATATGTTCAGGAGTACATCTGCCAACACTGTTTAACTTCTGAGGCCATTGTACGGTGCAGGGACTGTCTACCTAGGCAGTATCTATGCGCTATGTGTGATGGAGATCAGCACCTACCTCTCCATAACAGAGACTCTATGGCCCATGGGTTCTTCAAACCATTGTGTCCAATCACTGCAGTGAAGAGGCATTCCGAAACAATTGAGTTCTCTGAACAGGGTATGATTTTCATGTGTCCCATCATTCTTTTCAGTCTGTGCATTTTAAATGACTGTTCATTAGTGTAAAATTATAATTTAATATATTTAATAAATATATTAAATTATATTTCATTTTGCTTGTTTATGAATCCTTCGCTAAGGAGTTTGTTATTATCATTGTTTTGCTTTTATATTTTTAGTCCGATATCTTCCGCTACTTTTGCCAGAGAAAATCTGTGCCTGTTCAGAAAGTTCATGCAGAGTGATCAGTGGCAAGCCCATTATTGTAATTAATTTTAATGGTAAGTTGCATTTTTTTCTCTTTATTAAAACAACACAAATGTTAATATAAGAAAATTCAATGCTTGCATGTAATATCTGTGATGAGGAATTTTAAAGCTGTTGTGATGCATCACTTTCACCCTCCCGTCACTGGAGTGCTCATGCTGTGGGAAAACATGGGCAGTGGGGCTCAGTGATCTCCTCAAGTCTGGGTACTGGCCAGCCTCTGTACATTTTGAGACTGTGTATGAGGCTGGCCTTTTTAGGTCTTTTCTGGACTTAAAACTTTTTGCTCCAGGTCTTTCACGTCAAGCGTTCCTTGGAATGCTTGACCGGCGAACAGAGTACAATGGCAAGGTAAATATTGTTATTCAGTGTATACTGTTGGAGAGATTTCAGAAAGCCTTTCTGGAGTGGACCTTTGCCCAGCATGAGGTTGAGAGGCTTTGTGGTGTCCAGCCATTTAAATGTCCCGCTTGCAGTCTGTCCATGCATGCCATCTCAGTGGATGGTAACAGGAAGCTTTACAGGTTCCATAATGCACTTGGGGTATGTATTTTCTTTTATTTATTTTTTTTTGTGTAAATTTTATTGTACTACTTCACTGTCTATATCATGTTTCTCTTTCTCAATAAAATTAAGGACAGAGAAAGGCTACTTCGATAATGAAGGATGAAGATGTTTCCTCTATGGAAAATGTGCATGAAAAGACCAAGCATGTAATAACCCTTAACTTATTGTCAGATTGTTCATTTCAGTCCAGCTACCATTATTTAAATATTAATAATTATTTTAATGTAATGTCTTGTAGGCCACAGGTAAAGGGGTGTGTGGCTCCTCTCAATGGACAGCAGCCAAGGAGTCTGCAAAAAAGTCGACATCAAAGATTGATGAGGAAGGCCTTGAGATTGCTGTGTGCAGACATGGAGGACTTTTAAAAGGCCTAAATATGTTCAGAGGGGAAATATTTGCTTATCCCGTTCCTTAAAAACACCCTCTCAAAAGAAAATGTGTCATTCTTCTGCTCAGATGTTGCCTGCAAGTACTGGCCATACTTAAAAGAGAGTGGTGGGACACTGTCCAGAGCTAAGGCCTTTATTAAATATGCGCCCACTATTATCAGTTATGCATGCCAAAGCACATGAGTGGAGCTGTGAGGTAAGATTCTTTCATTACAAGAAATTATATTAATGATATTTTTGTGGCATGGACATGCACTTTTATTTCAACAGCCATTGTTTGTTTTTTTTTGTTTTTTTTGTTTTTTTGTAGATAAAATGGTCTGGAAGAAATCAGGAGGGAGCTGGTCTTACAATTGGAGAAGAAGTGGAGCAAGTCAACTCCTTCTTGTCGAGAGCTGCAATTTGCAACTCCTTCTTGTCAAGAGCTGCAATTTGCAACTCCTTCTTGTC
>NW_015659941.1:489103-492446 GCF_001515625.1 Sinocyclocheilus rhinocerous | reverse complement strand
ATTTTAACAAACGTTTGCCTGGCCACATTTGCTCTCTAATGTCCTCGTCTGCTTCTCACTAATAAAGAAGCACAACAAGGGGATCATTTAATGACGGCAGCTGGACATGACAGAGACACGATCATCTGTCAGGGACAATTTCACATCACAGTCAACTCTTTGTTTTTGTCCTGTGTGTGTGGCCCCGCTATGCCGCATAGAAATGTGGTTGGTCTGTACGACACATTAAACTTTTTCCATTGTTTCATGACAAACAAACAACCCAGGAATTACACTGCTACCCAGAGAGCCATTTCCACATGTTGTTTGTCGCAAAATTAACATTGTTACTCTTATGTGCCATTACCTTAAAGGGGTCATAGGATGCCCATTTTCCACAAGTTGATATGATTCTTTAGGGTCTTAAGTGAAGTGAGTGAAGTGACATGTGGCCAAGATCGGCTCGATATGAGAAAGGGGTAAAGATTTGAGCAGATTAAAAAAAAAAAACACTGGGTGGATTTTTATCATTTTAGGGTGGTTGTGTACACACACTGCCAACACACATTTCAGTTCAAACAACTTGTAAAAGTGCATGTAGCATCCTATGAAATCCTCTGAATTGGCCAAGACTTGAGAAAGAGAGAAAATCAAATTGTACGTTTGAAATATACATATATTTAAAAAATAAAAAAAAACTTACCTCTAAAGGAGAGTCACAGAGGAACCTCTTGAACTGTGAGGGGAAAGAGGTAGAAAAGAAATGCGTTATTTTACATTCATGTACATATAACAAAATACAAAAGATAGAGATGGTGGGCAGTCCCAGGAATACAGCTGAGCACATTTGAGATGGCCTTTTGCGTAATTTTATCAAACTTCTCTCCTGCGGCTGTTGCTAACAAATACTGCATCACCAAATCCTCATTAAACAACTAATGCTTTGCTGCATCTACAATACCTACACACAATCATACACACGGATCAATGAGAAAAGATTAATGCCAACATGTCCGCAAACAACATTTTGCAGCATCAGACTGGTCGCGATGCTCAAACAAGCAGATCAATGCTTTAAATCTTCAATTGGACTTTCAAATGTTTTCAATTCTGCTTTATCTAAGAGAGATTAAATAAACTTGGCTCTTTAACAACACACACAATTGCAACTTTTGTAATCACAGTGATGGAAGACATTTAATATTGTTGACTTAATTTCACAATGAGTAGCTGTTCGGTCATTAGTTTGTTTTGGCCGAAACGAGGCAGCAGTAACTGGCTAGAATTGTGAAGAAAGAGAAAAGGCAAGATGTTTATTCAAGGAGGTTTAAATAACTTTATGTCTGCTAAAGCCTTTTTTCTGTGCCATGATGAACTTGATTTGTTTATTGATGACTGGCAGGTGATTTGGGTAGCGTGTTTCTCGGTTTAGATCAAAAATAAGGCATGTTAGGACACAAAACATGTTTGACAGCCATGAACAGGCACACAAGAGTGACTTGCATGCTGCATTACTCACATAAAGCTAGGTCTCTGATGCTTATATCGCAAAATACTACTGAAAATTAATGACGTCAAGCACCCCATCAATGTAACAAAAAACCCTAATGTCTCAAATTCTTATCTTGTCCTATCTATCTTGTCATTCTACAAGCAACTAAAAAAAAAAGAAGAAGCGTGAGACAAAACTGATCAGATCAAAGATTTTCATCCAAACATGCAAACCACAAACAGAAAAGTCAGAAATGCATGGAAAAAAGCCAGTCCATGATCATTGGCACTGCTTCGGGAACAGGCACACAAGAGTGACTTGCATGCTGCATTACTCACATAAAGCTAGGTCTCTGATGCTTATATCGCAAAATACTACTGAAAATTAATGACGTCAAGCACCCCATCAATGTAACAAAAAACCCTAATGTCTCAAATTCTTATCTTGTCTATCTATCTTGTCATTCTACAAGTTGCCTAAGAGCAACTAAAAAAAAAAAGAAGCGTGAGACAAAACTGATCAGATCAAAGATTTTCATCCAAACATGCAAACCACAAACAGAAAAGTCAGAAATGCATGGAAAAAAGCCAGTCCATGATCATTGGCACTGCTTCGGGAGCATGTGTGTGTTGGCTGTTTTAGCTGGATGTCAATGCTGATCCACAGGCCTGTGATACTAACATACTCTGCTGTAACGGTGAAACATCAGAACCAATAAGAGAGAAAGAGAAGGGCAGTTTATACAAACTAAATGACAATTCATCCAGACTGAATTCATTAGACTTGAAGAAACCTTTAAACGAAGCTGCAGATTCCAGATCTTCATCAGAATAAATTTGATAGAATTACATTTGGTTCCACGCAACAAATGCATACTTCATGCCCTCCATCTTTAATATACAGACACACACAAAGCGAGTCTGGTTGTGATCTGGCAAAGCCAGGCTCCTGTGGTTTAAAACGCTGCAAAACAAGCGTGAGCAACTTCGCTTATTGGACAGCGAGAGGGTTGGAGAGAATTAGTCAGCAGTTACAAACTCCATATGGTGATTTCTGCATCTGTGATGTTTAGAGAACTAACAGCGTATGTGGGTTGGGAAGAATGGTCTATTCAAGAATAGTCCTAAATATACAACAACCAAACAATTTATGGTATTTGGTTCCGTTAAAAGTTCTTAAACATATACAGTTTTCTGATATACTCAAAACTGTATGGCTTATATCAACAACTGAGTCTTTTGGCTCAATTTGTTTACCTCTCCGGCCGGTTGTGAAAGAGAAACGTATTGTTGGGAAAGTGGAACTGAGAAAGATGGGATATGGGAGAGGGATGCGGTGAGTCGCTCGGGGGGTAAAAGCTGGCAAAGACTCTCTCCTGTTCTGCCAGGCACTCAACAGGGGGGTTTGTAGGTAACGGCTCTATGAGAGAGGGCAACGCAGCCATGCATAATTCCATTAGTCTTCTTGTTAATCTCCTGGAGCCTGGCAGCCGTGACCCAGCCTGGTTACTAACTTGGACTGGACAGAATTAAGGGTGTGTTCACACTTGTACTTCAGTTTGTTTGATTCATTTGTTCCAGACCATAAAGGAAAATGATACATTTGGTCCTGGTCCACTTAGCGTTCACATTGGCATTTTTGACAGCGAACCTAAAGGCATAGTGATACGTTCACAACCTGATTGGTCGGCTTGAATGACGTACATATCGTGATGGAACTCACCGAACACCCCAAACAAAAGTTGTATTACACTTAAAGCGGCGCTGCGGGTGTATGATATCAAAGCATCCATTAACCGATCGGTCTGCTCAGCGCCGCTTTAAGTCGAACACACCTAATGCCGTCTGCTGGACTAAGCGCGCTCATTCTTGC
>NW_015659941.1:488478-488774 GCF_001515625.1 Sinocyclocheilus rhinocerous | reverse complement strand
GCTAAAAAAATTATCAACGATATAATATTTCATATCTTTCGGTTTCGATAATTATTAACATTTTTTATAACCTTTTTAAAAACAAAGAGCAATACAAATTTTTTTTTTTATTTAACCACTGTATTTTTAAATTAACCCAATTTATTGAGACAAACAACAAATATTTTTGGTTTTAACAGTCAAACAAAATAAAAATTAAACAAATATCTTATTTCTAATGTTTCATATGCAGATTAAATAGGTCTGAAGGAAACTTTCAGGAGGGCGCAATGAGCAAAATAATGCAGCACATTAAA
>NW_015659941.1:479698-488307 GCF_001515625.1 Sinocyclocheilus rhinocerous | reverse complement strand
TTGAGCTACTATATTTCTCTAATATTTTGAATGAATAACGCAGCAACTGCGCGTCTTGTGGGCTAGACTTATAAAACATTAAAATGCAACAACGTCACTTACATCATCACCGCATCTCGCGCTCCACTAATGACGCTCCCATTCAAATGCAAATGTTTATTTTAAATTCGACTAATATTCTTCTTTTTTTATTCACAATCTCCTCATCACAGGCAGGCACAGCACTCATTTCAGCATGTGTTCGTGTTTGTGTGTGCTGTCTGCGTCACTCATAGTATGTGCCTATATCCTGCACTATATCAAACATTTTTTCTATCGTTATGACGGAACTCAGGAAAAGGTGTGTTTGACTTAAAGCGCTTTAAGTCGAATACACCTAATGCCGTCTGCTGGACTATGCGCGCTCATTCTTGCGTGTACATATAATTTTATTTTCACCACCTGCAAACTCACAAGGAGCTCATAAAAGGCACTTTACCTCATCGTTGCTCCACGTTTGCCCTCTGCTCATTTTGTTTTGGTTACACCGCGTCGTCAAATCATGTCGCATAGCGTCGCATCTTGTCATTACTTCCTGTTTTTGGTTCGTTTAGAAGAATTTGGTCCGTGTTGCGTTCATATATCATTCGAACCACACCACAGTTCGTTTGGAAGAGGACCGAGACCCATCTTTTTAGCGGTCTCAGTCCGCTTGTTTGGTGTGCACCAGGGTTCGGATGGCAGCGTTCACACATGCTTAAAAGAACCGCACTAACAGAGCAATCGCACCAGGGTTCGTTTTAATCGAACCAAACATGACAAGTGTGAACGCACCCCAAGATGCCCACATTCACATGTGGATTTAAATTTTCATGCACAAAAGAAAGAAATGGGAAAAAAAAAGAAAAAAAGAGAAAATAACTGAAATGAAAAAGAAAAGAAAGTAAATGAAAAAATAATGCAAATAATGGAAAAGGAAAAATGAAAAGGAACAAAAAGAAATAAAATGGAAAAATAAATTAGAAAGGAAATAAAGAAAAAGAATAAAAAAGAAAAGGAAAAAAACACTGGAATAGAAAAAAGGAAAAAGGAAATATTGAAAGGAAAAAAATAAATAAAATTGGAACAATTAAAATGAGAAGAAAAAAAGAAAAGAAAAATTAAAAGAAAAAAAGAAATGGGAAAAAATCAAAAGAAAAAAAAAGAATAAATAAGAAGAGTAAGTTTTTACAAGTAAAAACAAGAAAAAAGACAAAAAACAAACAAACAAAACAAAACAACCCAAATGTAATGACTTGCTTTCTCCAAACCAAGTTTCTCATCACCAATCCCTCTAATTTCTCAACATCTCCCCTCCAACTTTTCACCATTCAATCAATTCCTGGTGGGAAAAAAGTCATGTTCTGCCCTTTTTTCCTCCTTGAATATCTTTATGTTGAAAGAAAAACTGGTTATTTGTCAACTACCCATATCGTTAAACACAAGCATTCGTGTTTCTTTCATCAGCGTCATTCGCTCCATAGCCCTTCTTGAAATGTGTTGTTCTGAAACGCTCCAAAATGGCCTTTCTTGAAAGCAAAAAGGTGAACTCTGACCAAAAGTCGGAAGTGAAATGGCTCAGCAGGGATTTAAAGCTCTGCTAATTTGAAATTAGGACGAACATAGTGAACGTTAGGGATCGGCCCTTAACGGACCATGAAATCTACAGTTTAGATCAACCTACATCTGTCACCATTCTTTATTTAACTAGTTAATGTTCTCCTACACTGAAAAATAGATTCATGTGAAAGAGTTTTAAGAAAAGAAACAGCTCATCTTGGAAAATGTCATGCATCATTTAACAGCAAATACATATATTAACACTTAATATAGAAAGTCTGAGATCTTACAAGATGGTCATTAGTCTATGTAAAACCTGCTGGTGAGAATAAACGCATATGAATCGATTTGTGTTCCTCCTCTCCTCTCCAGTGCTACTCTGTATAATTAGTTAATGTGTCATTAGGAGGAGCAAATAGAGTTTGAACAGGATTTGTTGTGCTGAAAATCCGTGCCACATGTGTAGGACCTCAGTCACGCCTCACTACATCAGAATACAACAGCAGAAATCCCTGCCTCTCTGTGTGATTTTTATTAAATATTTATATTTAAATATAAAATATTTATTTGTGAAAAATGCTTTGTCTTCTAAAGTATAAGTATGTTTATTTTACAAAATTTCAAATGACTTCAAATTTCTTAAATATTAATTAAAATAAATAAAATTATATTGGCTTCATATCGGCCATCGGCCACCCTGCTTTCCAAGATATCGGCATCGGCTGTCAAAAAACCAGTATCGGTCGACCACTAATTAAAAGTAATAATATTTACTGTATTTTTGATCAAATAAATGCAGCCTTGGAAAGCAGAAGAGATTTAAAAAATAATAATAATAATAATTTTACAGACCCCAAACTTTTGAACAGTATAAATTCAAATCACATAATTCACAAAATCAATGTTTTTCAGACAGACAGGGGAAATAAAGTGGCTGAAGTAGGTCAGATCCGGGGTATGAGGAGGTAGCGAATAAAAGAAGGGCAATAAAGGAGAAGGAATGAGGGAATGGGGTGAGAAGTGACAAGTGACTTTAAGAAAATCCCCACCCCACTTTATACATATAGACTCATTTCTCACATCTGAGTGGAATGCTAATGCAAACATACGCACACCTTCCACACTATAAATAGAGCTCTGTTATGGCACCAGGAAAGAATCTGGCAGAAGACAGTCGGCTCTGACGACTTATTATTTATTAATTCCCACATTTTACGAGCATGAGGATTTATTCATTTGCTGTTGGCAGAGCCGGGCCAGTTTCCAGGCCTAAGGGGTACAAAGGCCTCTCTCAGGTTACTGAGAATGTCAAGTAGGTCCACATCCTGTTCACCCTCAGCGTCTGTCTACTAATGCGCTGTCCTAACAGAGAGTGGGTGATTGGGACCAGAAACAGATTCTAGACAAGTATGCAAACGTAAATGCACGGTCAACACAATGCAAGCGCAAGACTGTGGCGGTAAAAAACTTTGAGGTCTCAAAGGGGTGATAGAGTTCCCTTCTGACGCCTGTGCCATTACATCAGACGTGATTACAGACTAACTAAAGTTTAAAAAGTGAAAAAGCATAATAGGACCCCTTTAACAAGCTATAAACACTGAGGAATTGAGAAGCATGTACTATTGCATTTGCTGCTTCGCAATGACGATAGCTGATCAGTAAGAAAGTAAATGGATTTACATTCAGATACACTACTTGTTCAAAAGTCCAGGTTGCATAATTTTTAAGAAATTAATACTTTTATTCCGCAAAGATGCATTCAATTGATCAAAAGTAATAGTAAAGACATTTAAATGTTACAGAAATTTACTTTCAAATAAATGCAGTTCTTTTAAACTTTCTATCAAAGAATCTTGAAAATAAAAATGTTCACAGTTTTCACAAACATATTAAGCAGCACAACTGTTTTCAACATCGATAAGAAATGATTCTTAAGCAGCAAATCAATGTATTCGAATGATTTCTGAAGGATCAAGACTGGAGTAATGATACTCAGCTTTTCGGCACAGGAATAAATTACATTTTAAAATTCAAATAGAAAACTGTTTTTTTTTTTTCAATTGTAAAAATATTTCAGAATTTTTACTGTATTTTTGATCAATTAAATGCAGCCTTGGTGAGCTGCATTTTGGAGATATTTAAAAATCGCCCCCAAACTTTACATTAGTGTAGGGTATGTTCCAGGTCTTAATGTAGAGTTGCATTGCATTGCAACAACATGGCATGAGACTTTCTATACTGCAAAGATAAAAACTGTATGTACAGAACATACACTAAGCACAGATCAATAAGCTAGTAACCTGCTGACCGACTTCTGAAAGCCTCATTGAATGCAATAAGACAAATCTAGATTTGTCTCGCGCTTGCTCGATCCTAAAACACACTAAAAAGCTCCAAAGCACTAAAAATGTATACGATTAAGGTGTCATTAGGCTCCAAAAAACATCTCGTCTGTACCCAAGACCACAATCCACTCTCCCTTCATACTCAAAAACCTTCCAAAATCAGTTATATTTCAAATGAAACCATCAATTTCACTATATTCATGACCTGTTTTCTGTTTGACATTGTTCAGTGTAGCTTTTCATTGTAACTCTTTATATAAAATTTGATTTCTCTTGGCCTCCCGACAGGGTTTTAATAATGTAGTTTCCCCACAAGCTCCCAGACTGCGAATGTTGCTTCTTTTATGACACATAATTGAGTTATGGCCGTGTTTCACAGAGCAGGGCGTGTGCGCGAGGCCCGGCCCAGCCCAAGACTGAAATAACACACGGTAGAAGAGTTTTATCCAACCAGCCCTAATTCACTCTCTACCAAAACACAGGTGAATTATTGGCCAGTCCAGACAATTGCTCATGTGTCTTCAAATGGAGGCCGCTGTAAAACAGTTCTGCGTGTACTATATAATTATTACAGCAGCGTTTCATTCCGCAACAGACACAAATGAATATAGATAGACATAATGTTACAGGTTAAACATTTAAACCTGCATGGGTAATGAAATGTTATGGGATCTTGCAGCTCACTGCTGTCATTCATTTCTACTACTGTACAACTGTTGTGAACTCATCAAAGGGGGATATTAATAAAGTCAATGAACGTCGGACAGATGCAGTTTGAATTGTGCAACATGAAATATATATGGGCCAAAATCTGCTCAGTCAAAAACAATCTTCATTTCACATTTAGATTCATTCCCACAAACGTATAATAAAGCTCCTGCTGTGACGCGCAATGCTCTTTGAGGAATCTATATAAATATCAAGCTTCTGATTTAGCTCTTCACCACAGGATATTCTTCAACATCTTCATTTAAACACTAGAGTTTTGGCAGATTCATTATAAAATCAGTGCATTCAGACAGAAGCACAGTACAGGATACATAGAGCCATGCTGAATCTGTGCACTTAATGCACTAAAAAAAGTGTTTATCTGAAACCATTTTCACTCAGAAATTGCTAGCAAACTTCACAAATAATTACAAAGAAATAGCAAGCAACACATTGAATTAAATGCAACATTTAGAAGAAAGAATGAAATATCATTTTAGTTTTATTTACTATTATATTATATATTGTATTATAATTTATAGTACTATTACAACTTATATTATGTCAATATTATATATTTTATTTAATATTACTATTTCATAAATTTAAATCATTTAAAAAATAATAATTTTATATAGTTTGTTATTTTATAAAAAACATTTTTACAGTGTGGGAAAATCCATTGATTAGATTCAAATACAAATTCAGAAATCTGCACTCTTATTGAGCGTAAAAAATTTTTTTTTAAAAAAGTAAAATCTTGTATGTCAGCAACATGCATTTAAAAACTTGATCAAAATGTCACTTTTACATGCTCGCCCATGCAAAAATTCTCTGCCACTGCTATGTGGGTTATAGGGCATGGGTGGACGCCAGGACATTGCTCGGGTCTTCTGGGTGGTTGTTAAGTTTCATACTTAGAAGTTAGGAGTTTGTTCCTACCTAAAACCAAATGATCACACACACAGGGCAGAGGATGAGCAGAAGTTCGGTCAGCGTTTCGCAGGCACAGATTGTGTGTAGGTCTAGTAAAAAGCTAATGTGTACATGAGAAATATATGTAAATGCCTCAAACATGCTGGAAAACATATGTAATGTTAGTGAGCAGGGCTTCAGGTCAATCGGTTGGGTGTTTCATGCAGTTGTGAATGTGACATGTTTAAGTCTGTACCTCGCTCTCCCCGCACTCGTACGCAGCGTCGCCGTGAACGCTCATCTGGTAGCGTGCATACAGCGCCGCTGACTGCTCATACGACGCCAGGAAGTCCGGGTCCTCAAAGCTGACCGGCACTAGCCTCACCTTCAGAGTGATGAAGGGATGATTAGAGGGAGGAAGTACGATTGAATAAGAAAGACGGAAGGATAGTAGGAAATCAAAAAAGAATAATGGGAAATAAATGAAGGGACATAAACAATGGAGGATGGGGAGAACGAAGGAAAAACGGACAAGAATGTGTGGATAAGGGGAGTGGTTAATACAAAAATAGCAATGAAATGATTTAAACAGCACTGTATACACATCACATATGCAGTGTTTTTGGGTTCATATTCACACTGCAAGCCGAAGTTCTGTTCACATGACCTTTTAAATGTGACACTGGTCTGAACAGGCAATGCTTACTTATATGCTTCACAAATTTCACAGTTTAACTGAATAAATAATTCAAGCTTAAGTAAGCAACTAGCCAATTAATCATATGAATTCTGACTGTTTACATAGTCACTTTTGCATGTGAAAGTGGTTCAGAATGGAATTAAACATGTCCGATTCAATGTGGAAAACAAATAAAGATTGCATTAAGATTCTTAGAATCACTATAGCATCTTCTGAAACAAAGACAGCCTAAGAGTAAATATGAACCCAAAACTAAAATGTAATTGCATTCCCAAGCTGTCTTACACTTTTACTTTGCTAATTTAGCATTACACAATTGCTTCAAACTATTTAAAGAAGTTTTTTTTTTCTGTAGGGATGCACAATATGTCTGTCACCATACCAATAATGGTTAATATTAGTGATCTTATAAACTATCAGTCTAATTAGGCTAACATTGGAAGTCATTAATGCATAAATGTGATATGGCATACAGTTTGGAAATTTCAAACAGAGTATTCTTCTTTTGCTCCAGATTTCTAAACATACTGTGTTATACTGTTTACATTACAATGTTCTGATGCACCTAAAGGACATTGAAGCACATAAGATATACAGATTATACAGAGTAACTTGTTTTTGTGTTGAGTAAGACAGGGAAGGGAATGTGTAGCATGGATTTAAACTCAGAGTTGGAGGGTAAATGTTGGGAAACAGGAGGCTGAAGGTGAGGCTGGTGCACCGGGGCTGTGAAGCTCTGATTCAGGCTAAAATCACATGGCTTACAACAATACAGACCATCAATGAACCTGATGAATTACAGTTCACACTGTGTTATTGGGGCAGTGGGATAAGCACTGGTCCCTTAACTGATTTTTAAAAAATAAATAAATAAATAAATAAAGGAAAGGAAAGGAAAACCACCAATTCTAAGCTTGGTCTATCTTTTTCAATAGGTCTAGCCTAAAAAAAATCAGCACATTTCAGGCAAAAAATAAGCAGCAGGGCATCAATAACATGGCATCCTTCAATGTATACACAGTACACACACACACCCAAAGCATTCTCAAACAATTCAATAACTTGGAACTGTCATGAAGCCAGGGCAGAAAGAACAGAAATTTTGAAAAGCCAAAGTCTGAAGTACAACACCAATTCAGACCAACTCACAACAAAACGTCCCATGCAGAGCTTTCAAAAACTTCAAAAAGAACTGCAAACTGCAGAACATTCAGAGCTGTTAGCGCAATTGCTTTGACACGTTAAGCTGTGGTGCTTATGTGAGGCACGAACGTTCAAGCTCTCAAACATTGAATCTCATTCCCATTTATTCCGTTCATCCTTTTGTGGCCTCCAACAGTGGTAAAATACCACACAGTAATAAAAACAAGAATTTCAAATACAGTTGTGTTTAAAAAAACTGAGGCTTCATGAAAATTACAGGAGCGTATCATAATCAACATCCAGTGAAGGTGCACTACCTACAAGATGATGTTTGACTGAAATTTCCATTTCCTAGTTTGGCTTGAGAAGAGGAAAGTGGAAGGAAAACACCAGCTAAAGAACCTAAACATCTCAACAGCAACAAACTCCTCATTTAACACAGACACCTGTAGAAACACAGTGTGGATGAGAGCGTTTTCCTCATTTCCTTTCAATTTCTCTTTCCAGGATTAGATTCATACAGTTTCACAGAGTTTCCATGGCTTACCTCCATTTTTTCATTTCTTACTGCTTCAGCCTTTCCTCATTTCCTGTCTGCTTGCTTTAGGCTTCCTCCTTCTCACTGCTGTTTTAAAACACTGCTCATTAAAGTCACTGCACTGTGATTCTTTGCTTCCAGTTGAACATGCTTTCATTTCTACCTAATGCTCTTTCACATTTCCATGCATCACAAGTCACAATCCTCAAAATATTATTTGGTTTGAAGACCAAAGTAGAAGCGTGGCCATCTCAAATGTGCTCAACAGCTAAGAGAAAGCCCTTTAGCACTGGATCCCCTGACCTGGCTCTCGGTAGGTTTGTCAGGAGGGTCCTTGTGAATGGCCATCTGGTAGAGTTTGTACACTTGGTACGAGGCGTCAAACGAAGCTTTGAACTGTGGACTGGGAGGGTTGGAGCGCACTAGCCTCACCTTCAACATGAGGATGAGCATCAGAGGGTTAAACAGAAAAATGACATATTGTTTCCAAGAAACACGCCAAGATAAAGTTCATAGTACAGCACTGCAGGAGAACCGTGAGTGTGGAACATCTTATGATTTGGAATGGAAACAGGTTAAAAATAAATTGTACATGCAGGTTTTTTATAGCACATGGGTGAATAGCACGAAACAGGTCAAGAACATGTCTGGTTAAAAAAAAAAAAAAAAAAGAAAAAAAAAA
>NW_015659941.1:478151-479638 GCF_001515625.1 Sinocyclocheilus rhinocerous | reverse complement strand
TCCTAGAATTGCTGTAAAAAAAAAAACATGTTTGGTTAAAAAAAAAAAAAAAAAGTAAAAAAAAAAAAAAGAAATATGAAATCAAATTTGGCTAAAAGGAAATAAAAACAATTTGTAAATTTATAATTTTGTGATATTATGACTTTAATGACTTTTTTAAAGAATAATACTCTTTACTAGAGCCCGACCAATATGGGTTTTTGGGGCCGATACCGATACCGATATTAGGGAGTAAAAAAAAGGCCAATATTGATATATCGGCCGATATTCTTTGTGTATATTATGGTACAGTACCAGTCAAAAGTTTGGACACTTTCCCATTCGTGTGTCCACATATTTGGCTGGTACTATATATAGAATACAGTATATTACAGGCTCATACCGGCCGATAATATAGGCAAAACGATATATCGGTCGGGCTCTACTCTTTACTATAATGTAGCTGTATATATATATATATATATATATATACTGTATAAATAATATCTATGCAACAATAAACATTGTCAAAAAAATAATAAATCATTACAGCCTTAATTTATGCAGCAATGTTAACAATTTTACAACTAATTGAAAGAATTACTATTACTGTAATGAGAACTTATAATGGAATAATGGAAATGACAAAAAAGTAAACTATCCAGCTGCATTTAGTAAAGAGTATTTGTGTGTGATCTGAGATACACAATCAAATATACTGAATATATATATAGAATAACTTTCATGAGATTCACTCATACATCTGCAAATGAATGGTCAAAGAAAACATTCGGCAAAATAAAATAAAAAACATACATATACATACACTAGAGTGACTCATATTCATCCTATTAAAACCTTTGTTTGTTTGGGTGAGATTCAGCATGGGTTCAGCAAGAAGGGGTTATAGATTGTGTGTCTATAAAAGGTTGACTCTCATGTGAACATGGCCATGTCATATTTCATCCTAAAATTAAAAAGAAAAACATTTCTTTGCATTAACAAATTATTATGACCCAAATTACTAAATATGACCTGGATGTGTTTTTGACAGGGTTCATGAGTCTCTAATAATATAATTTAGATAATCAACTGTGTAATGTAATTAGTTGTGCATTTTCTCAACAGATTTTGGAAGAATGTTACCGTGTCTCCAGAAATCTGTTCATTTGTACACACTGATTTATAAAGAACCACTTCCTGGTCCTCCATGCAATGCAAACTGTAGAGAAGATGATTACATATGACTTCCTGCACTAATGATTAAACACAGACCTGCAGTGAATCCATCTCAAAGTGTCTCCTTACTGTATACTGTTACAAAGGAAACTTCCTGAATTTCTAGCTACAGTTGAACTGGCTTTCATTATATCGCATTAGCAACCACAGTCAAACACAGGAAATGATGAAAAGCTATAATAACAATGACCAATACTATAGGTTATGATATAAATTTCTAAGGAGAATGATTTTTTTAAAATCCAGCCAGTAGCTATATATATATATAT
>NW_015659941.1:473156-478078 GCF_001515625.1 Sinocyclocheilus rhinocerous | reverse complement strand
GGAGATATATATATATATATATATATATATATATATATAAATGAATAGGTGATTTGAAGTAGCCCAAAACATGAAGGTTGGCAGGACAAGATGCATTACATCAGGTTATTAATAATAACAAACTTTGATTCTTGATTTCTTGACTTATGATTGAGTCTCATATAGGAGTGGAACAACACGAGGGTGAATAATTAAAATAAGCAAGTATATACATTTACAAAATGCAGGTCACAACAACTATTAAAATAAATACATGACAGTCAAGTCATTCTGTTACACACTCTGAAGACAAAGCGAGACTAAGCCTCATTTAACTTGCTGTATAAGGGTGTAAAAGTCTGACATCAGTTTAAAGCGAACTGTGTGGGATCAGATGTTATGTTTGATTAGTGAAACTGAGCTTGACATCTAACAGGATCATCGGTGTTTGCACAAGGACAAACTAGCCTCAGAAGTGAGGCGGCAAATCAAAATTCAATCCTCCAAAAACATTTAATTGACTGGCGAAGCTGTTCCTAATTAAAGGACCTCTCACAGAGACATTTTCATTGGACGAGGTGCTTATGGTTCACACAAGTTCCCCAGAAGAGCATGACTGGGAGACTTAGCTTCAGTTTTATTTTATTTGGCCCTCACTGGACATCTCTTATTATTGCTTGGCCAAGTTAATGAAGATATTTGCGACTTTTGTTTCAGATAAACATAAGTAGAGTCTTTTAATCTGCAGAGCGATTCTCGAGATGCAGACATTTGATTAAGTGTGCGAGGAGTAACCAAGACAAAGAAAGCGAAGCGCTTTCAAAACAGCTCCGAGATTTCAAATTATGCAGGGGGTGAAAGAGGGTAGAAGCAAACTCTACAAATTTGTACTTGACAAAATATTCAATGTGGGAAAAAGTTATGATGTGCCTCTACTGCCCTCTGCAGGTGTAGTTGGGCGATTTGATAACCATATTCTATCATAATTAATCTTTAGAAAACACAGATATACTTTAATGTTCTGGGGTTTAATACAAGTTAACCTAGAGCAAAAAGCACTTGCAGCAAAAAAAGGATTACAACAGAAAATCTTTTTGAATTTTCACTCTTTTTTTTTCAAAATCAAGGCTACAGTAAACAGGCAATGCAACATTAAAATATATCAAGTTCTAACAATACAGAACTGTACAAAGTTTGGAGCCTGTAAGGCTGCATTTATGCATGTATTTATCAAAAAATACAGCAAAAACAGTAATATTGTGAAATATTATAACATTTTAAAATAAAAGTTTTCTATTGGAAAATATTTTAAAATGTAATTTATTCTAGTGATGCAAAGCTGAATTTTCAGCATCATTACTCCAGTCTTCAGTGTCACATGATCCTTCAGAAATTATTTTTATATGCTGATTTGCTGCTCATTTCTTATTATCATCAATGTTGAAAACAGTTGTGCTGCTTAATATGTTTGTCAACATTTTTTCAGGATTCTTTGCTGAAAAGAGTTTACAAAAATAGCATTTAATTGAAACAGAAATCTTCTGTAAGATTACAAATGCTGTTACAGTCGCTTTTGAACAATTTAATGAATCCTTGCTGAAAAAAAAATTGATTTCTTTAAAAAACAAACATTTGATCATGTATTGCTACAAGAAAAACACACTAACTACTGACTCACTAAATTTGCATGTGTAAAATTATATCCAATCTCTCAAGCAAATCCGCTGAAGTTTTGCATACAATGAAAGTAAAGGAAGAGAGGAGGAATATCAGTCAACAATGAATTAAATGACTTCAGAAAACTTGGAATATAGCATTAAAGTGATTTGGAGTACTTTTATTAACTCATGGAAAAGCATTGCTCAGATCTCCTTTTTTGTGTCATGTAAGAAAGAAAACAATTCTCTGTTTTTCATTTTTGGGTAAACTATTCTTTAAATATGTACTGAACCCAGAACATTCATTTAATGAACTCAGCATCAAAAGCCAAAGATGTAAAATGTGCCAAGGTCTTCTTAAAGTAATCTTTTCCCTGTCAAACAATGAATGCTTCACTTACAGTGTGTGTATTATAACTCCACACATGTCTGATTGGCTGTATGTAAACATCTCATTAGGCTGGGTGTCTCCGAGGGCTTAATGACCCCACAACTGAGATTTACAGAAATTAGCCTTAACACCCCCATTTCACAAGTGATAAAATGAGGTCTGGAAAGGAAACCTGTGATACTCCACACACTGCTTTAAACGCATCCATTTTCACTGTGCGCCAGAGAGATAAGTGGCAACAAACAGACTACAAGGACAGAGCTTAACTAACGTCAAACTACACTGACGGTTTAGATTTCAACACAAGGGTCTGTCACGCACATTACATTTTTGAATAAATAAATGCACAAAGTGTTTGTATGCAAAGGTTCATGATGAAACAAAAGAGTTTTTGTACACAAGAGCTGCTTTTAGTGCTGGCCATGAAGACTGGATTTTCTCATGTATTGTTTCTAAGGTGAACCACTAACCTTGTTCAGATGACAGTGACATTGACTGCTATCCACTTAAGATAATTGAATGACATGTTGAAGTCAATCAAATCAATCCAGTCGACAAGCTAATTGAGGGATGAACCAGACCAGTGCCGTCTCCAGGGACAATGACGTTTGGGGTCTTTCATACCGACTTGCTTACAAAAGCAAAAACGTTGGCTGTTTACCCATGCTGACTTCACCCAAGCAATCGCAGCAAAAGCAGGAGAGGATTGTTTGTGCTTGGAATATTTACCCAGGAGACTCAAACCACTGGGTATGATAGATACACCTTCGAGATCAGTCAGTTTTGATTGGTACATCCTCTCTTGCTTTGGCCCGTTTCATTATTTAAAGAAATAATACATACAAGCAAAGTTGATGTGTTACCTCCAAACGGTGCAGAGGGTCACTGGGTAAGGACTCTGTAATGAACTCCTCCAATGATTTGGGTTGATTAGATGAAGATTTTGATGGGGCGGGATTCACAGTGGAAGACACTGCTTCTTGCTGCTTCTGTTGCTCCTTTTGAAGTCGTCTCTCTTTCCTGAGGTCCTTAGCTTTCCGACACAAAGGCCTGTTGGGATCGACTCCCTTACCTAGAATTAAGAAGAAAACAATGATAGAAGATATTTGTGAGTTGATTAAATCACCAACTGACAGTACAAGCATTAGTGCATTTTCCTAACATCAAGAAATGACACTACTGTTCAAAAGTTTGAGGTCGATAAGAAGATTAATTTATTGGATGGTGTCAAGCGGGTGTTTTTACAAGTTTTTAAACTTGCAAACATATTCAATTCTTAGCCTTTAGAATAACATGCACTGATCAATCATGCACATTCAGACCAAGAAAGTAATAGGGTCAATTTTGATTTTGTGTTGACTTGGTTAGCTTTATGTGGCATTTTTAAGAACGTCTGCCCACAGGCACAGGCACACCCTGAGTCTTAAATATGTCAAATAAATAGTTCACAGTGGAAAACTTGACATCTCCAAAAAGAGCCAAAACCAGCAGCGGGAGTCTAAAAAACCTGCGGGCCGGGATGCCCATCTGAAACAAAACTAAGCGTCCATTTCCAGACTACCACTGCTAGAGGAGTGTTAGACTACAGGAGAGGTATAATCGATAACAGGTCTTGAGCACATCCAGCATTTGGATTTGGTTTTGCTGGGTGTGAGCGCAAGTTTCCATAAGCGGCTCGAGGGCACGTTCGCTAACGGTAGGAGAGCGTGATCCTTTGAGCGAGTTACGAGCATGATGTGTGCGCTCCAATGAGTTGTCTAGTTTGCATTAGCAAGCGCAAGCCCTCCCGTTTAGATGGAAGTCATGTGCGCTCCTCTGATATCATGACATCATCGCAGCTGTAAAACAACAGGGCTCTGTTTGTTGACTCCCGCTGCTTTTGCGAGGATTGTTCAGGCCGCTCGCAGGTTTAAATGAAAGTGTCGAGATGGTTGTTCATTTGCCCTGAAGGAAACCGAAGGAGGTGATAATCCCAGATCGAGAACGACAGGCAGGGCTGGTCAGGAAAAGGGAGGACGGAGAGGGTCATTGCATCAGTTACTGTTTCAGAGCGTGCGGCGTCGGCAGCCCTGGCAGCCGGCCATCCATTTACTATTGAGAAAAGATTAGAGGGTGGGCTATATTGTGTAATGCTGAGCTAACGCTTGGACACACACTCCAGTCATTAACTTTATCTCTGACAACTGTCAAGCACCCCATCACCTTATTTCACCTAAAAAATTTTCCTATTCTGAAGCACAATCAAATTTCTATCTATAAAACAATTTTCCAAGAATAATTTGAGTCGTGTAAAACTGCTTGCTGCTTTGATTTTGGGATGCTTGGCTGGGTATTGCAATGCATTTGCTAAAGTTTCTGGTCTCTAGATATGCCTGTGGGCAATTTCGAACTGATTAGCTGGCAATTACGAAAACAGACACACATATTTGACACCAGAAGTGCAAAATGAAATGCTTCACATCCTGTTCTAGCGGTCGAGAACAAAAACGGATTCATTTGTTGGACTGTGCAAGCTAAACAGTTTATGTGTGATAATGCATTTTGAACTTTGGCAGTATATATCTGTGTATAAGAGTACAATAACCTGCTCACTCCTTCCCTCTCTTTCTGTATCCCCCCCTTAATCTCCCTGGACCGACGCCAGCCCCTTGGAGTGCTCCCGGCATCCTATATCAACAGTTTACACGCCGACATCCTGTTTGGAGCAATAAGGAAAGCGGGGCCATTTCCTGCCTGTTCCTGTGCCAGCCACCGTCGAGCGTCAGCCAGCCCGCCTGCCATCAACCCATCCGAGATACAATAGCTAAGTGCATCTCATAAAACCTGTCAGAAGCATATAAACCAAATAAAATTTAATTAAAATAAGGAATTATATATTTACATGAAGGAAGCCT
>NW_015659941.1:470726-472689 GCF_001515625.1 Sinocyclocheilus rhinocerous | reverse complement strand
TGACACAATCTGTATTGTTAAAAGCGCTATATAAATAAAGGTGACTTGACTTTACTATACTACTAAATGAAGGAAACCTAAAACCTTTTTTTTTTTTTTTTTGCATTTTGATGATTATCATTACTGTAATTGTTTACTACTATAGCAAAGAAAAAAAACTATTCATAAATCAAGGTCTGTACAACAAATGCCAAATACTTCCATGATGAACATGTCACAATTTCAAGTTTAGAATAGGTTTTAATCTAGAGTATCAAGTAGAGTAAGGTGTTTTTCTAAAGAAATCAATACTTTAATTCAGCAAGTACGCATTAAACTGATCAAAAGTGACAGTAAGGATATTTATAATATTACAAAAGTTTTCCATTTTAAATAAATGCTTTTCTTCTGAACTTTCTATTGATCAAAATATGAATCATAGTTTCCACATAAATATTAAGCAGTACAACTCAATAATGTTTCTTGAGCAGCACATTATCAGCACAGTAGAGTGATTTCTGAAGGATCATGTGACACTGAAGACTGGAGTAATGATTTCAGAGGCCTTCAATGATGCCTTCAGAGGAATCAATTATACATGACCCTGTCTGTGAAATCCAGGCTAAAGTCTCAAAATCTAATTATGAGATAACAAGCATCAAAGTTTGATTTCAACCATTAATTTTACAATGATTTCAGTCTTTGACATGGCCTTACTCAGTCAATATTAAAGATATAAAGGTTATATTTTCACAGAATGATTTACATCTTTATGAAGGATGATTTTATGTAGAAAAAAATGACTTTAGCTGGGTTTTCACAGGCAGGGTCACATATTTGAAAACATATTTAAATGGAAACAGTTGTTTTGACTTGTAATATTATTTCTTTTTTTCTTTAAAAAACACAATCTTACAGTGGTGTATATTATTTGAAAATTATATTTCATTATAACAAATAAAGTTTGTTATAAAGGAAAACTAACTTAATTGTCATTAAAATAATGCCTCGATGCCGAAAAAAAAAAGGCCTAAAGAATTTGACCTGGACAAGTTCTGGACTGTTCTGGACAAGTTTCAAGAGATTCACCCATGAACAACACAAGAACAGTGTTTACTTTCTTTCTTTAATTTAAAATTACAATAAAATCTAGATGTCTTAGAAGTTATCTTTAGAAGTGCAGCATTAACCGGATGCAACTTGTTAGTTACACTTGCAACATAAAGCACAGATTTGGACCAGCTTTAAAAAGCCCATTGATAACAGACTATTTAGACTTTCCTCAAATAAATCTGGCCTTTACACGCTTCGCATGAGACATGGGACCTCCTACAGGACCTCCGAGCGCTGCTCTGTGACTTCCTCCGACAAAGAGCCAGAGTCATTGAGACAATTAGCTCTTTCTTAACATTCATTCTTCCCTCTTTTCCTGTTAATACCTCCAGTTGACTTAAAGGAGGGAATGTTTCCGGCCAGGGTTGTAAATACGGCAAAGGGATGATAGAGATGTTGAATGGCTTTCCTCCAAACTAGAGTAAACACGAGAGAGAGAGCTAGAGCAGACGCTGGGCCGGATCCAGGACAAAGAGAGCCTGCGTTCCGTTACTCACACTCGGAGAGAACCGGGCTGGTGTGGTGCTGCCTGGTTACAATACAGTAGAGTATCATATGAATTAGGGCTGCACAATTAATCAAATTTCTAATCGCGATTACAATTATGGATGCCACAATTACGTAATCGTTCAAAGCGGCAATTAATCGTTCAAAGTCCACTTATGTTATTCTGCGTGCTTAAGATGCGTTTTTTTCTTTCTACATGTTATCTTAAGGGTTTTACCATTGTTTTAATTTTAGTTTTAGTATAACATTATAATACCATTTATATTTTAACTTTTTTTTAGTAATTTAAAGAAGAAACCAATCCGATGTATATTTGACATTTGAGGCTTAATACTATAGAAAAGCACTAAAGGTTTTTCAGTTA
>NW_015659941.1:451283-468488 GCF_001515625.1 Sinocyclocheilus rhinocerous | reverse complement strand
GCTTAAGATATGTTTTTTTCTTTCTACATGTTATCTTGAAGGTTTTCCCATAATTTTAGTTTTAGTATAACATTATAATACCATTTATATTTTAACTTTTTTTTAGTAATTTAAAGAAGAAACCAATCCGATGTATATTTGACATTTGAGGTTTAATATAGAAAAGCACTAAAGTTTTTTCAGTTAGAGTGTTTTCAGCTTGTTTATTTTCATATAAAAATACGGCATGCAGTTACATCAAACAATGGTATAAACATCATTCAATGTAAATTGTCATAATCGTAATTAACAATCGCAATTACAATTTCAAGGGAATAATCGACAATTATGATTTTTGTCATAATCGTGCAGCCCTAATATGAATGCATCTGCACACTACTCGACTCAAGCACACATTAAGAAACCCCTTGACACGGCTGACGGGTTCGTGGTCCCTAGAATAATTGCAATGGATTTTCAATCACTTGTCACTTTAAAAATATTAGTATAGTACTTTTCACATTACAACTGATTCCAAAACAGTAAAAAAAAAAAAACTGCACCTTACAATCTCCAACAAGCAAGACAACCAAAGCGAGGGAAATTTTTTTTTAAAGGGACAGTTCAACATGTATGACTTAATTTCTTCTGTGGGACATAACACTGGACCCCATTGACTTTCATTGTATGGACAGAAAAAAAACTTCTATATCTTTACTATCTTCTTTTGTACTCTACAGAAAAAAAAAAAAATGCATATAGTTTTGCATGACGGTGAATGAATGACCTATTATCCTTTTAAGATTCTTAGGTAGGCAATTATAAAACTTTGGAAAGAACTAAATCCAAGCTCAGGCTAGGACACTGAATAAAAAAATTAAAAAAACTTTAAAAAAATAAAATAATAATAATAAATATAATTTTGAATAATAACTGAAAAACACTTAAAATCATTTATAATGTGGAGTAATTGATAATTATATTTATAATAATTTATAATTATCATAATGTTCATATTAATAATAATAATAATAATAATTAGGGATGTAACGATTAACCGCGAGCCCACTTTTATCCAAAGCAACTTACAAATGAGGACAATAAAAGCAATCAAAACCAACAAAAGAGCAATAATATGCAAGTGCTATATTAGTATATTATTATAGTGTTATATTTCAATTTCACTAAGAAACGTGCAGCATTTTGTCCAAGCAATAATAAAAGGACACATTTAATTAATAATTTGTCTTAAATCTCATTTTGTAAAAAAAATAAAATAATAAAAAACCATGAATAGAATCGAATCGTGAAATCAAAATCGTGAATCGAATCGAATCGTGAGTTGAATGAATCGTTACATCCCTAATAATAATACAAACATGCATTGCACACTATTGATTCAAGAGTGAACACAGCTCAGACTGTTTTTAAGACTAATTAAATGGGTCACGGTCAAATGCTGACCTATAAACACTGAATATTATCACGCTTGACTAGAAACACTGACCGGATTGTACTGAGGTCACACAGAACTTTAGCAATAAACACATGCTGTCGCAAGCGGGCCGTTGTGTGCAAGGGAGAGATCAACTCTGACAGATCTGTTCCTGCGGAAGACACATTCTCCCTCGCAGGCAGTTAACAGTTCGTAAAAAGTCCAGAACTGCCTTTCCTTGAGGACTCATGGACACATATATATAGTTACGCATGCTAATGTACAGGCAGCAGACACATTCCTTCAGATGCATGTACTCCTGCCGACACACACACACACACACACTCCCTGAGGGGACAGTGGAAGGTATATTTGCTGTGCGGAGATGAGTCAGGGCCGGGTGAATTAGAGCTGGCACACTCCTTTATGAGAGGAAAACATATGGAAAGAGGAATAGTGGGGCGTGGAGAAGAGAAAGACTTTTACTACCTGGACCAGCCTTTACTGGCACAGTCAACACACAAACACACAAGGCTGAAGCACTCAGTCAACAAGAAATCAAAATCTACTTTTGTAATACACATTCCTTTTAGTGCAAGTAGGGCCCTATGATTTCCGCGATGCGGAAAACGCGGACGGAATCGCGGAATCCAGTCATAAAAACGGAATTCAGAGTTTAAGGCGGAATGTCACGGAATTTGTCAAATTTTGAATGAATTAATCAAAAGTAAGTTATTACACTTAAATCAAATCGTGATATGGACTAGTATTTGTAAATATTAAGCCGCAAAAGTCCATTTAAATATGAATCCTGCATGTTCTGCGTGTCTCTTGTTAATGAATGGCGCAGACTCGCGGTTTCATTTACTACACACATACTGAAGCGCGCGTGACACTCACGGTGATTTCAGCGTCTGCCGTCTCACTAAATGAGGACGTAAACACATGAACAACATCTCGATTTAAATATGAATCCTGCATGTTCTGCCTGTCTCTGTTAATGAATGGCTCAGACGCGCAGTTTCATTTACTACACACACACTGAAGCGCGCATGACACTCGCAGTGATTTCAGCGTCTGCCATCTCACTAAATGAGGACGTAAACAACACATGAACAACATCTCCAGAACTGCTCTGAGAGTCACTTCATGAGCATTTTAGCATTTGATTTGAGTAAAACTAGAGTCATATCTCATACACAGAACTGTAAAGGTATTCCACGGCAACCCGTCAAAATAAAAGTCCGGTTTGATTTGAAGACTGTGCCTATCACTATTTTTCAGTAGTATGTAGCTACATAGCCTACTACTACTACTACTAAAATGAAACAAACATTATTTTTTAAGGAATAATCACACAACATTTCTTCCATGTTTTAATTTGAATAGTAAACCCCCTTCGTTTGCCAAAAAATAAAGTTTGCTTAATTTTCAATAATTAAAAGATAAATTAAATTAATGTTTTATGCCTTCATTTGATAACCAGAAAAATATAAATACACAACACAGAATTTCTGAGGGAAAAAAATTCATAAGGCTACTTTAAAAAAAAAAAAAAAGCAAAACAAAAATTTGACATGTTAAAACACAGAATTTGGTAACAATAAAAAATATGGTGAGAAAAAAATAAAACATTTCATAGGGCCCTAAACATGTAATTTTGTTAAACTTTTAATAAATTCATGTGAAAATGTATAAGTTTCATGGTTTTAATTAATTAGGCATGCTTTTTGATTAATAAAATGTAATTTAACTATTAAAAAGGAGTCAGCTTTGCATCACAGGAATAAATTCAGCTTTGCATCACAGGAATAAATTATAACTGAAAACATATTTAAATAGAAAACAGTTCTTTTAAATTGTATATTTCACAATATTATTATTTTACTGTATTTTTGATCAAATAAATGCAGCCTTGGTTAATGTAAAAGAGATTCAAAAACATTTAAAAAATCGTACAGACCCAAACTTTTGAACAACAGTGTATAAATGATTCCTCAAATCACGTGTCTTGTGCTATTATTACTATTCACTTCTATTACTAAGACCCTCTGAAGACCTACGCAACCACAACAATCACCTAAAACACTCTAGCAACCAGCTATCAACTGCTGAAAGCACCTAAGCAACCACTTAATACAGTTTCCAGATTTTGACAGGGTCATAAAAAAAATCTACTTTTAATTGTTCTTTCTTTGTTTCTTTTTAACGTGAATTACGAGTGAAGGTCTAAGCCTGTTCACATGTACTCGCTCCATTCAGCTCAAATGTCCAGAGAAACCATTCACAGTTTCTGTTGTTTATAACCAGAGTGTTAACCTCCTGTGTGGAATCAGTCATTTAGCTCCGTCTGCGTCAACGCTAACAACAGACATAACTCAGACGTAAAGATGGTCATAAAGCAAGCTGCGATAAATTTGTCACCAGGTGGTTTCCATTTGGAGATGGAGAGAGCGAGAGTTTTCTCCTCCTTTTGGGAGGCTCTATAAATCCTTCCCATTTCCGGACCATTCTGTGGGGGTGCTCATTCCAGGGGCCTGTATGGGACTTTTAATTTGTCTATAACTCATATTCAGAAATGTACGGTCCTTGTGCCTCAAGTCTACAGGGAATATATTATGCGCTTATATAAAGGAAAGCAAAGTGTTGACTCACAGCAGATACCTCTGATATAGCCGAACACATTTTCTATTGAAATTTCATTTCAATAAGGGGTGAAATTTTGTTAGACATGAAAAGTGATCTTTTCAGGAACACATAACATGACGAAGGAAAAAAAAAAAAAAATGCCTAAAGGAGATGTCACATTTATTTCTGAACCAATGCTGCCCTCTAGTGTTCCTTAGAGGAACATCTTCTGGTTAACAGTCCGGTTAGGAATTGACAACTGGTTCTTATTCGGAACTGGTTCCGTTTTAAGACCCAGATGATTATAATAACATTAGGTTTTCTTAAAGCAGTGGTTCTCAAACAGGGAGCCGGTGCACACCTAGGCACCTTAGCAAACTTCCAGCGAGGCCTCAAAATGGCTTAATTTAAAAGAACACAAAAAAAGCATTAAAATTGGCATTTTAGTCAGACCAGTAAAATAACACAACACAAAGTCATTGGGTCTTCAAATATTGTTGTGGACAATGAGGGGCCTTAGAGTCAAAAAGACTGAGAACTACTGCTTTAATTGTTTTTAAGCCTCTGAATCAATGTACAGATTAATGTACTACAATTTTCTGACAATATTTCCATTGCTACAACTGATTCTGCAACACAAAGGCCATAGACCTTTAGCATGCAGGAATTTGAGTTTGCAGTCTGAACTGATGACGTGATGAGAAAGACATAATGGGAATTGCAAAACAATATACACTAACGAGACAACACATCTTTCTGTTGTGAGGACCACTGGTTGTCCACAACAGCAATGCCTTTCCAGTGTAGAATGATTGACATCTAAATTACCTTGACGAACCAATTACTTTTAATAAATTGGTAAAAAAAAAAAAAAACTCAAAAATCTGTTTCAAGCATACTGTATTAGTTATTAGTCAATCACTCCAATGACTCACTCACGGACTGAAACGATCCAAACTCACAACGAACAAACAACAGTACATTATTTGTACTTGAAGCTCATGAGAGTTAAAGTATAAATGCTAAAGATGCAGATTCTATGAGACTGACCTGGTTTGGGTGTAACATTAGTGGTTTTCTCTGCGTCGTCTCTGGGCGTTGTTGGTGCAGTTGAGTTGGTGGTGTCTGTGTCTGGGCTGGTGCTGATGTCCTGTACTTCACTGTGGTCTATTTTCAGAGGGTCTTGAGGAGGTGGTTGAACACCCTCTTCATGCACAGAGTCCATGGGCTCTCCTAAAAAAAATCAACACTTGCACATTTAAGATAACCATATTCACAATGCCACTCATGCAGTCCACAGGGAATCACTCAACTCGCACTGCCTACCTTGGACCATCAAATTATGCAAATCATTTGAAAAGAAAACCTCAATTGGTTGCATTTACATACACACTCACACAAGTTTTAAATTTGTATGTCTAAATGGTATGAAATAGGTCTTGATGAGGAAGAGACTCTAGTTGCAAGCACAATTTTACGTCTTAAAACCCAACCAAAATTGTCATACACAACACTGCACAAACAAATCATGCACAGGAAAAACTAAATATGGACAAAAAGACAAAAGGAGAAGAAAACTGCGAACTATGGCTGAGATAACACATGATGCATGGATGACAGGAAGGGCATCAGGTTAATGTCTGGCCTACAGCACAGAAAGCGCACCTGACAAAAACGACTGGGTTTTTCCTGCAGCTATAGCCACTGTCCTCTGAAGTATGGAAGAGAGAGGCTTTAGACGACCTTTGATATCGTCTAACAAACCTGGGATGGTAAACCAAATCAGACCAGACCACAAGATATAAGAAACAGACAGAGGCTATACCTGTAGAAAACACTGGCTTTGGGATGAAACTCTTCTTATATTGGCTCCAATTAGGACTGGGCAATATACTGAATCATATATAACCAGATATGATTTGCTGCCAATGTTAAATTAAGTGACACTGTGAAAATAAGAGTTATTTTAATGGAGAGTTCACCAGTTGGTAAGTTTGATTCCTTCAATCAATTCAAACTGTCAGTTTCACTGAATTGATTTCAAAGTGATTCAAAGATTTGTTAGTGTCATCACTCAGAAAGGTTCGTGGAAGTCATTGTTGCATTTTTCATATATTAAATGTCTCAGTATAAATATATCTGTACTACATGTATTTATTGTTATATAGGCTACATTGTTATACTTGTGCATATACAGTCAATGAAAATGATTAAATATTCCAGTGTTCATTTTGAATCTGCTTTCAATGCTGAAATTTTGAATCCTCTATTGGACAAATAAACCATCATTTCAAGCCATATCAGAGATAATTCATAACTTAAGATAAATACTGAATATCACCAAAAGCTGTAATTTATTGGTCAGCTCAAGCTCAAAAGTAAACAATGAAGCCTCTTCGGTTTGTGGAAGGCATGCAAGTCACACATTTTATGCTATTTTCTGTCAATGTTAGAAAGTAATGAAGAGCTTTGTCAAATTAGTTTACGAAACACGGACAAAATAAACATCCAACATAGCATCCAGCTTCATGCGTGTGGATCTTGGCATTGCTGTGTGAATGTTGGGCCTAAATCACCACCAGCAACCTGATATCCAGTAAACGGTGCTCACCTTCATGGTGACCCTCATCATGCTTCTCTACTGGCATCTCTCCTTTGGAGAGGAACCTATTCACTTTCTTCAAGGTCTTTTTGTGAGTCTTCGATGGATGGAAGTTCAAAGCATGGCACCTTCATAAAACAAGTACAGCAGCACAGTAATATATAAAGAGAGTGAAAAGGACACGTAACATATTTGACATCTTGCAAACTGTTCATTAGCATGTCTGAGCTGCAATATATACATTTAAAAATGTAACAATACATTTAACTATCAGATATTAATTTTATTATACCTCAGAGTATCCTACTGTATATAGTCAAAAAAAAAACATTTGATTCATTTACCTGATGGTGTACTGTGGGCAGCATGTCTTATTCATAATAGGTTTGTAAACATATTTGCCACTTCTAAAAAAAAAAAGGAGAGATCGATTTAATTTAAATATAATATAATTACAATTTAGGCACACACAAACCACTGATTATCATAAATAATCATAAATGATTAATGGCCATTTATGCAGGGCTCACTACTAACTATACATTAAAATTCACATTCAAATTGTTATAATAAATGATCGTTCATTTAAACTGAACATATTTTATATAAATCAAATACGTTTTTTTTACACTTATTTGAAAATGTAGTTGTTGTTTTTTTTTTTTGCTGAATATTGCACTCAAATAGATCACATCAAGTCCAGAAAAATGGTCTAAAATGATGGTTTCAGGCAGTGTGCCTGTCAAGTGCACAAAAACCCATTTGTCTGGTTGTAAGAGGTCTGTGAGACAGCTCAGGGAGTATGTCTGATTCGGTCACTGTGTTAAGCTCATTACACTGACCAGACTACTGCATCCTGTTCATGTGTAATAGTGTTTCCTGCTAAGACATTATGCAAGAAAAACTGTTTATGCAGCACATGATTTAAAGTCAGAAGACTATATTTTAAAACACGCAGTTCAGAGGTCAGACAATAATAAGATCGGCACCTTCTCCAGCCTCTGTCGATGAGATCTTGGTAGTCCTGCACTGTCATAGTATGGGACCACATGCCTAGAGAGAGAACAGCAGCATTTAGAACATACACCACAAACTTAGGATCAACCTCTTAAATAAAGCCATGCACGATCACTTGAACACTTAAGAAGCTGTGTGTGCATGCACCACAGCAGGAGGGCATCTGATGCCTGTGTTATACCCATGTGTACTGTAGATATGAGAGTCAAATGGACCCCTGACAGCAAATCTCAGTGACACACTGTTCACAAAGGGAAATGTTTCCTTTGACGTCATGGAGAATTAAGCTCCCACACAAGGACAAGTACAGGACATCAGTCCTCAAACTCTGAGAATCCTCTCAGTTTTTGGCTGTGGGGTTAAGATGTCTCTTTATCTAGATTGAGCTATAACGCATTTAATGAAAACAGTGAGGAGATCTTTGACACACAGAAGATTAAAGAGACTCCTGTCACTGCCTTGTGGATTAAAGACATAATTATCAAAACCATACAATACTGACAAGACATTTTAATAAAGATGCATATCCACAACTAAAAATTAGTGACTGATACCATACATTTGTCAAAGCAAAATGGCCATATCAATAACAAGAGGGCAGGCTGATATATAAATGTGGTTATAGGCTAAAATAATTGTCACTTGAGACATATACATCCATTTTTTTATATAATTTTTACTAAAAATTGACAAAAAATATTTGAAAACAAAGTTAGACTTGGTAGATTTTGGAAAGATTTTGGACACAAGGGGGTGCTAATGCTTCTTTTAATCTGCTGAACAGGAATGGTTCAGGTACAATCAGTACATTTATAACGATTAAAAAATCCTGTATCAATAAATGGAGTTTTCCATTTATTGATTTTGAGTGATAATAAAGTTGAAATCTTTCAATGAATGATATTAGGACATCAGCCAATTTTTTTATTGTTATCGTTTTTTTTTTTACATTCAAGCATTTTTTTAAGCATCATGATGGATGTATTTTTGCAGATGGTTTTTATTTACTTGAATTGTCCACATCACTTACATCAGAAGGGTCAGATTATTGTCATGCTAATGTTAGTATTATTAATATATTATTTTAGTCGTTAATATTTTAAACTTATAATGCTTTTAATGTTTTTAAGATATTATATATTAATGATTTGATTTTTTTTTTTCATTTTAATTTATTTAAAGCTTCAGTCATTTTGTTTTGTGTTTGTCATTTTTATTAGTTTATGATCTACATGAATATGTCTATGTAGTTTTATTGTTTATTATTTTTGCCACACCTTTTCTGTAATCTAGAGCTTTCCCTTTTTAAAGAGCATGCTTTATTCAAATAAGAAAAGGTGGGTAAGTGAATAGTCTTTTAAACGTTAAACATAATGGAAGTGAACAGCTTTTGATGAATACATCTGCAAAATGTGAATGTAAATTAACAAGAAATGTATTAATACTTCCTGAAACCAGGCCAGGAAAAGCAGGCACTCACTTTTGAGCCCTACAGAGGCCAGGCCGACAGTTCTCAGAACAAAAACAAACAGGTGATTCAATAGAACAGAACACGACACAATCCAGAAACAGCCATTAAGCGACATCAGTCAGATCACCACAACAAAAACAACAAGAGGTTTGTTTTTACCTGACTTATCATACATTAATCTAACCAATACGAGGGCGCCTGTTTTTCATCACACAATAGCCCCTGATTTGGGTTTGAGGCAGATAAACAAGCCCTAAAAAGGTGAGTAATCATCTCAAACACAATGCATGCTCTCCACATCCAAAAAAAAAAGACATCACTGGCAAACAGTTCAGGCCTAGAGCACCACACAACAGTTAGTCTGTGCCCTGAAACGACAGACCTCAGTACCCGAAGAACCACATCCTGTGCCAGCTTTGCGATTCAGTACAAAACACCATCTGAATGCCCTACTCAAAGTAATAATCAAGTAAAATAATTAAATAGAATCTGCTCTGAATCTTGACCTCTAAACCAGTAGAAATAAACAATGTATTTTTGCAATATTAGGCTGGGACCCCTTCTTAGAGAAGTATAGTTTCAGTCAGATCCAAACAGTTAAATATGGGATGACTATAGCAAAAAAGAAAATTTTGTTGATGTGGAACAAAGAGTCTGCGCCTAAATTTGAAACTTGGCTTACAGAGCTCAGTAATGTGTTACATATGGAAAAAATTAGATACGAGATTGCGGGTAAACCAAAGAGATTCGTACAGATTTGGAAGCCCTTCTTGGAATATTTTGAAGGTGACCCATGATAACTGAATTTAACCCTTTTCTTTATGTAGGGTGGTTAATTTAATAAAATAGCAGTGTGTAATAAATATATATTTCCATAATTGGGTATTTATTGGTATAGGAAGGAATAACCAAAAGAATGGTTTTTTTTTTTTTTTTTGTGTATATTTAGAGATGGCTGTATGTGCTCTTGTATAGATACACAAGTATGAACGATGTATGTTTATGGAGATGTATATGTATACTATATGTGGGTGTATGTATATATGCACGATTACATTGATTAGTGTCATTAGGGTTTTTTTTTCTTTTCTTCTTTTCCCTTTGATTTGCTGGCATGGGGGGGTTGGGGGATTGTTCTCTAAAAATGTGAAAAGCTTAAAATAAAATATTCAAAAAAAGAATCTGCTCTGAACATTGTCTTAATAAAACACTCACAAACAGGTTTTGAGAGTGCTATTTCAGTCGCAGGTCATAAAGTATCTTATTATAATTTCAAGTGGTCCTAATTTGGGGATGTAAGAACAGGTATGGCTATACAGCCTACTGTGTTTATTAAACTTTAAAAGAAGATTTCATTAAAGAAATAAATGTGCAGCACATTTCAAAGAGAAGGCTCACACATTCAGAGCCGTTCACAATCAATTAACACTTTAAATTTATTATCTACTGTTGATGAATTATAATAACTAGGTGTTAATATTGTAATATGCGACAGTGTGAGTTGTGTGAGTGCATATTTTATCTGCCTCATGGTTTTGAATGAGCAGTCAGTAACAGTTAAACACAGACATTTCAAAATAAGAGTCCAGATAAATTTCATGGTTGTTTATAATTAAAAATTGAAAATCATTCATTAAGTACTTTTTCCTGGTTAATACTGTTATTTTGTATCTAGCATTTAAAATACTTAAATTGTAATAAATTAAATGTCTACTTATATTTGTTGCACTCATGCAATCATAATTTTGCAACAGAAGCATGTGTCTGACGGGATTCAGGCTGTGTGTCTTCTCTGGGTTTAGCATTAGCCCGGTATAATGCAATCTCATTGCATAAATTTGATTGGAGAGCGATAAAGTGAAAGGTTTAAGACAAGTCATTCACCTCTATATAGTTATGCCAATCCTTATATCATCCAGCACCAGCTTTTCCTGCATTTCCACTAAGTGCTGATCTTTATGGTAACTGGTTAGTATACTTTGCAAAGAAAAGTTACACACAACATTAATTCAGCACAAATAAGAGAAAGCTGTATTGTTCAAAAGTCAAGGTGAAACCAAGATTGATCCGATTTACTATCTCAGACTTATTATTCATGATGCATTAGTGCACATTACACACACAAAAAAGATTAAGAAGATGAACGTGCATCAGTGAATGCACTGCTGAAAAGTGCAAGAATGTAGACTTATTGTAAATGATGAAGTGGTTCATATTACTCAAAAAAAAGTCTTCGTATTTAAAAGCATCAAATTTTCATGCTGACTTTGAAAGGTTCAGGAACTTGCTTTCACTTTCAAATACTTTGGCAATCAGTTAAACTATTCTCCTACATGGCAGGACTGAAATGGGTCGTGGTGGCCTATCAGTTAAAGGCAGAGCCCCCAAAGATGTGACGTTACTGAGACCATCACCATTACGCAGGTCACTAAAATAGACAAAGCAAGTTGCTTAGGACACCTGCCAAACGAAAGTAATCAAACATCTCTGAACGGTCCCATCATGATAGCTTCCAGCCACGTCAGGATTAGCATCAGAGGCACGCTTCCTTCTTCTGGTTTTCCACATTATGTGGCATGGAGCAGATTACCAGGATCAGATTATCTCCAGCACGTTCATTCATAGACAAGCTTGCCCCCTATTTATACCTAACTTTCCCACTATTACAACAATGCAGCCTGGCAATCCTTGTTCATCTGCTTACAGCACCAGTGCTACAGTGAGCCGTCAACATCAGCATCATGCTAGGGGGTCCATGAGAAAACATGAAAAATGTCAAAATAAATTATTTACTAAATAAAATAAGAAAAGATTTAAAAACGGATTAAATATAATCAAATAAGTTATCCAAAACTATCAAACACTTAAATAATTAAATTAAATACAATACTATAACAATCCTATAATAAGTAAAAAAAAAAAAACATCATAATGTAACTTAAAAGAAACTAGATATTTTAGACGTGATTATAATATTAATTTTTCATAGTATAACTTGGGTCTTTACGCATGGGTGTTCCCTCGCACAAGGATAATCATTGGGGATCTGTGGCATCTAGAAGATTGCAAATTCATCATTTCATAAACTTATTTAAACCTGTATTTGATTATCTAATTTGTATAAAATATGCACTTTTTTTTATCATTTTGAATGCACTTGTTACAACACACACAGTTCCTGTAAAGATCTGGGCTGTTAAACCCATTTGCAAAAGGACATGTCACTGGTCCAGGCAGGGATGAACAAACATGACCAGGCCTCTGCTATTCCTTCACATCAAGAAATCATTTATATCTTCTATGTTTTAAAAATACACATTTCAATGTGAGGAAACGTTTGGCTGACAGCTGACCAGGTTTACCATCCACCACAGATAATGAAACCATCGTGCTTTTTTAATGGATTACACAATGAAATACTTTAAACAACCCATATGGAACAATATAACTAATACTTTAATATAATTAAGCGTCTCAACATTTCACAAATCATGCTTACCAGTTGATGAAACCGTTATTAAACGCTAACGTTAGTCAAAACAGACGGTAAGGACACCGGCTTCCCTAAAATGTTCTATCAATTCACTCAGGATTTACCACCAGCCACCGGTAACAGATTAACATCCACTCACCGTGTGAGAAATTGCCGTTTTCATGTTTACAGTAACCGCAGCGATAGCCGTCATCTCCCCCGAAATACTCCACTATACTGTACGACCCACCCGCTGCCATTTCCACGCTCCCTCAGCAGCGCCCAGAAACATATTATAAAGGCACCCTACTATTAGAAAGGCCTGCTTCATGAATATTAATTACGCTGCATGACGTTCACACAGTGCGCGTCTCTGATTGGTCTGACATGCTGAAACCCCGCCGTTAGTAGGTGGGCGCTTGAAAAACGAAATAAATTATTAATATTAATAAGGTGACGTGATTGGACGTCCCAAAAAGATAAGGAAGCAACGTCAGCAGAACACAATTAATATTAACGAACAAAACATTTCGCCGTGTATGATTCGAGCGCATGATTTTAAACGCAGTTTTACATGACCTGGCCCAGGAAGCACTGATTTATTCTACATTTCCTGTTGTGGTAAAAGCCCCCTAAAAAAAGCAATAAAACATCTATGATTCAAAACTATCGTTTTGAACGCTTCCAAAATACTGTAACTTGCCTTGTTCATATTCACAAAAATGGACTGTACACGAAAATGACTATGTTATTGTGTTTTGTAATTTACTTGTTTGTTTTGTGTATACTTTATACCATGCAGCTTCACTTACCGTATGAAGCTTTACCTCCTGCATTTCCACAGTAGCCACAGCGATATCCACACTTTACACCTTTGAGCTCCACTATAGAGTACATTTCCCGAGGTATCCGTCTTGCTGGCGTCTATAGTATATGCCATGCGAAACTGTCTCTGTAGTGTTAAAAAGGTGCACTGTGAAATCCCCCTCTCAGACAACGTTGGTAGTTTGTTTATGTGCAGCCAGTGATGGCGCATTCAAAACATCAGGCAACACGCAGGCTGACGTGAAGTGTGATTCACATTTGTGCGTTATAAGTTAAACTAAAATTACATAAATGAAAACTAAATATCCCTAAAGGACCGAAAACGGCGAGATAGGACAGCTCTACAAAATAAGAACATGTTCGAAGGATTGGAGATGTTTTCATAGCCACTAGAGGGCGGTGCATGCACTGTTGTGGAGCGTATTATAACTTCATTCCCTTTTTAAAAATATTTTAATATTTATAAATATTTTCTTATTTTTAAAAATACTTGGAATTTTAAATGATTCATATTATTATAATATTCTGCACTTATTTTGTGTACAATACTTATATTGTGAGTAAATGAAATCATCCCAATAAAGTACTTTAAAAATAGTTTTGGAAAAAGACGTTTCCTCCTGTGTTTTTAACTTTAACAATAGATTATTTTAGTTGGTTATAGCTGTGCGTATCAACCACCACCAGGTGGCAAAGTCGTTTAAAAAAACGAATGTGTCCGAACAATTCCGACAAAATCCGAGGTAAACCGAACACCAACCGAGCCTGCGCAACAGACTTCGAAAGCGGAGCCGAATGCGACCGAAAGAATCCGAAGACGGCCGAACTTGGACGACGCCCCAGCTGGGAAACAGTTCGTGGGTTGCCTATCAACCGCTCATACACCGGCCCGACCCATCACAGCCATTCTAGGGCTTGTTGAGTGTCACTCAGCAAGCGTACAGATGAGACACTAACTGAATGATGGACTAATCCTCGGCATTTTGTTTTTCCGATCACTATTAAATCGTTCTGAGCAAATACCGAACTGGAATTTTGAGAGTATTACGGTTATTTTGGGATATTACTGAAGTAGCTAGCCGAGAGCTACTTTGGCTTTGACCACTGCGGCCAGGTGAGTTAGCTTAACTTGTACCATCTAAACTAACTAGTTTACGCGTTGTCAGTCTGATAATTGTGTTGTCTAGTAGAAATAAATTTGTTAATAAACATGCTGATGAGAAATCACCCCGCCTAAGTGGCTAACAGTTCGGCTAGGTCGCATTAGCTGTAGCTAAGTATTTAACTTTATTCATAAGTATTTTTTTTTAAAGATAGATCGATACATAATTACTTGTTATATATCTTTAATAATGACTAAATATAGTAGTCTCACTCACAACAATCGAACTATAGCTACCATGGTTATTTTGACGTTAGTTGGCAGCATGGGTTGATTAGCCTCTCTTTATTTAGCTGCAGCTGTTTTTCTAAAAGTCTAGTAAATGTTGATGGGATTTGCTGTGGTTAATATTGAGTTGGAGGTACTTGAGGTGATATAATGTGGCATAACTAATCTGCCGATTAGTGTCAATCCTCACCAGCATCATGACAGATTATGGTGCACTCTAGTGACACATATTCTGATCCATTTGACTAGATTATGACTAGGGCTTTATGAAGGGATCTAAACCAAAGGTGATTTAATGTTTTGTTTTTTGTTTTGTTTTTTAATTTTACATATGAATACCGAATCAAACAGTTTAAAGCAGGGGGTTGAAATTGGGGTCTGTAAGAAAATATAAATAAATAATAAAAACCAAACTAAATCAACCAGTAAGTAAATATGATAAAACATTTTATTGATTTAAATAAATAATACATTTAACATTGTAGTACTATTATAGTGGGTAGAATAATAAGTAATAGAAACTAAATATTTTCCAAATAATATCTGACACATATTTATAATTTTAATTTTTCACAGTATGAATCGGGTCTTTATACGTTGGACATATATAGCTGCATTTTAGATTTTAAGATTAAGTAATTATATTTGGCAGTCATGGCATTTACAAGATGGAAAACCCCTGGTAAAGACTGGAAAAAAAAATAGAAGTTGTAAATAAAGTTATTAAAGTTTACCAGAGTACGGTTCACAAGAAAATATGATTTCAGTCTTTCCACTAAAAAATCTCATCTTTAATTCAATGTTACTTGCCATTTCTTTATAAATAGTTGTCAAATTTACAGTACTAGCAATTTCTGTGAAAAAAAAAAAAAGTCAAAATTGTTTCACCACCAACTTTTCAGCGTTGAGCGATCAGAAAAGCTTGATAATGTAGTTTTGTGTACTACGGTAATTAGTTACTTTGACTTCTTAATCTATGGCATGTTTCAGAACGAAATCACTTTTAACCGGCAGCTTTTTACTTGTTTTGTGCCTTGAGTTTAACAAGTTGTTTATTAGTGTTCCACTGACTCTGTGATATGTTAAAACTTTACAAAACCTTCAATCTGCCAAGTTTGATTATCCTGTGGCAAATCACTCAGTTGCTGTTGTAGTAGCAGAAGGTTGCTCAATGTTTTCTGCTGCTGCTCTGTGATCCTTGCGTTTGGCCTCCGGCGCAGCTTAGCGCAACGAAAATCAATATATTGAGCTCATTGGTGTCTTGGAGATGGCTTCTAGAAATTGGATACAGTTTTAAAACTGTTTCAGTGCATTTTAAAATTATAAAGGCTTCACTTCAAGTTTAATATTATCTCTGGAGTCAGAATGCAGCTTACCCTTTGGGCTTGGCTGCAGTTTATGAAATGAGGAGAATGTCAGATCTTCCAAAGCTCCTTTCAACCAGGTCTTGTTCAGCAACGCAACAGCTGCTCCTGGGGCTCACCATATGTTCCATTTGTCACACCTCACATCCTGTCTTCTCCCTGACGCGAATGTACAGTTTGCATGGTATAGCAAACAAGATTCAAATGTACTGCCTCCATGTGAGCCCTAGTGATGTTGCCCTCAAGCTTTATTAGTAGTCAATGGCAGTTACTAATATCAAGAGCCCAGAGCAAAAGACTGACCATGCTCTATTTGCTGACTCAAAATAAACACTTATTTACATTAGCATCGAATTCACTACATTTTGGAAGCATAAATGATTGTATTTTTTAAAAGACTGTAAAATGCTATGATGAAATCCTGTCGGTTAATGGTACTAACAGAGATATAAAACACTAATGGGACATAAAATACTGTTAAATGTGCAATTTTTCTTAATTAAAAATAACAAGTCATCTTATAAGTTACAGTGGAGAAAAAAAAACGTAATATGACATTGCCAGAATTACCTGTAACACTTCACCTTTGCCACCTGTGTTTTTATGGTGTTTGTCAGTATCATAAAGGTACAAAATATATTAGTAGTACTTTGATCTATTAAAAGGGTCATATGATGCGATTTCAATTTTTCCTTTCTCTTTGGAGTGTTACAAGCTCTTGGTGCATAAAGAAGATCTTGTTGTTATTATTATTATTATTATTCTCTCTTATTTATTCATTTATTTTTTGTGGGTTTCATGCTGTCCGCTAAGGCATAGGATACACAAAGGCTTTCCTCCTCACCAACAACATTAAAAACCGTGTCTACACCGGACGCGAGCAGCAAAATACAGTAGTAGAACCCAACCCATTATAATCAGTGATGCTGTCTACACTGGATGCGGCGCGACACGACAAATCCCAACATTAAACTGATGCCTTGCCCTTGTTCTATTTATGACGTACTGACACAAAGTTCAAA
>NW_015659941.1:450898-451121 GCF_001515625.1 Sinocyclocheilus rhinocerous | reverse complement strand
GACATGTGTAGCGTCCGGTATAGACACGGTGAGTGAAGCCGAGAGCAAGATATGCCTCGTCATATTTTCTGCATTTAGCTTTTGAATGACCAGCACCTGCCTGGGTCTGTGCGACTTCATCTATGGCTGTTCTCTTCGTTTTCACAAACCGATCCATCTCCAATTCTAAGTTACGTCCTTTGGCTATTTACTGTTTTATTTCTTTTCTTTTTCTGCTGATGGA
>NW_015659941.1:432208-450678 GCF_001515625.1 Sinocyclocheilus rhinocerous | reverse complement strand
GTACGTGTGAAGTAAGTTCATTATATACGCTTTCAAATATTTCCGCGTGTAATGTTAGCGTGCCAGGGTTGCCAGGTTTTCACAACAAAACCTGCCCAATTGCTACTCAAAACTAGCCCAATCGCGTTTCGAGGGGGGTTCTACCGGTAAAAATCGCGTTGCTGGGGATAAAATACACGTTTTTTGGAGAGGTTCCCCAAATCGTGGACTTGGCAACACTGTAGCGTGCCAACTTGATGCTTCCTCTGTCCTTAAGGTACCAGCACAATAACACACTCAGCAAAATATCGTCTAATTATCGTTATCGATAAAATCCCAGAAAATATCGAGATATAATTTTTTGTCAATATCGCACACCCCTACTTTGATGTCATACACCGATCGATCTTCCAGTCGAACACACCTCTTTACTCTCGCGTGTCATGTGACCGAGTGTAATCGCAGCCTCTGCGATTGAAAAATCAAGTTTTTTCATATCGCGATATTATCGCAAATGCAATTAATCGTTCAGCCCTAATATATATAAGCAGTTGTCTTATAAGGCCGGACATTTTTGACCAGGAACACCACAAGTGTGATAAGGTGGGGGGAAATCCCCAGAAAGTACAACAGTTAGTCAAATGCAATAACATTAACTAGCATTTTGGTGAAAAATTAATTCTTGACTTTGTAACTAGCACAAGGGTAAATTAAAACTTTTGTCAATGGTCAATGTGGTTAATTTGATAAATTGCTCATAAAATGCTTTGGCCAATATTTCAATTCATCACGGCTCTTCACAGTGCAGTGTTTCAGAAAGCCTTGTTGTCTGTCTCTGTAATGCATTGCAATTGTGTTGCAGAATTATCTCTGTTGTGTTGCTGTTGAGTTTTACTAACCAGAATTTCAACTGAAAAATCTTATCAGAGTCAGTATCTCTTAATCGCACTCTTCCTGTATCTATTTGTGTTTGGTTATATTTCAGTGTTTCTGAAATACTTTCGAGGTGTGTGATATCTGCACAGCCATCAGCTTTCATCTGTCCTATTTATTTGTACAGGGTTCACTGGACATTTAGATGATTGTGATGAGAGTCAGTTTGCAGAAACATGAGACACTAGAAGATGAATACGTTCAGATCACACAGACATAAGGTGTGTATAGACATAAACGTATGAAAATGAAGTACAGGTTAAAAATAAAGTAGTAAATAGGTCAGGTAACACGTGATAGATACAGGTAATAAAATTCAGTAGCAGTCATACTACAGGTTAAAAAAATTTAATAATTGTACTTGTATAACACATTCCATTGTATTCCCTGGAAGACTGCTGATAATGTTTGTGAATTGGTATTATGTTGACCTTGGAAATGGTGTTATAATATGTTATTTACAGCTCTGCTGCCAGTATTACTTCACTCTTGTAATGTGGTTAACGATCGACAGTTTCCTTTCACCTTGAGTCCAACAACCCCTGGAAAGAACAGATTATCAGAACGACACACTCCTATCCACAGCATTCGATTTGTTTGTCTGTCTCATGAAAGCTAAACTCTGAAGTGTAGTCCAGCAGGGCATGAAGGTGATGTATTTGTAAGCACTGCAGAATGATAGTGTGATTCAGTGTAGGAATCACTTGTTTGTTGGTTTTTACAGGCAATAGCAGTTGTTTGAACTGATCCAAGGCTACTCGCTCCTGATGTAACACTCCATTAAAGGCTAATGTATTATTCACGGTTGTGCACCAATCAGAATTATATTACACAAACACCATGAAGTTGGATGCAGAATTATAATGAAAACTTGAAAATTAATTCATATAAAGTATTCAACGTTTTATGTTTAATATATCAAAACATTATTTATGCATTTGTAACTGCAGGGTAAAACATTCCATGTCCCTCTAAGCTGCATTAACATGTGTAAATACATCTAAATGCCACTTCAGATGCAGCTTCTGTGTTGATTTAATTTGCTTGGTAACAGCCAAATGTCTTATTATTCTAATTCCCTGATTAAATGTAAGAATTTGACTCAAAAGATAATGGACACTTTTAGAAAAAATGGCTTTATAAAGGTAAAAATGCCCATAAAATGCAAAAATCAGTTTAAACTTATTGGAAAAGATTAATTTCTATCAGTATGAACTGACCACCACACAGAATATGAAGAATATTAAAAACATTAGGAGTCAGCTGTCTTCGGCAGTCCTTAAGGTACCAGCACAATAACACACTCAGCAAAATATCGTCTAATTATCGTTATCGATAAAATCCCATAAAATATCGAGATATAATTTTTTGTCAATATCGCACACCCCTACTTTGATGTCATACACCGATCGATCTTCCAGTCGAACACACCTCTTTACTCTCGCGTGTCATGTGACCGAGTGTAATCGCAGCCTCTGCGATTGAAAAATCAAGTTTTTTCATATCGCGATATTATCGCAAATGCAATTAATCGTTCAGCCCTAATATATATAAGCAGTTGTCTTATAAGGCCGGACATTTTTGACCAGGAACACCACAAGTGTGATAAGGTGGGGGGAAATCCCCAGAAAGTACAACAGTTAGTCAAATGCAATAACATTAACTAGCATTTTGGTGAAAAATTAATTCTTGACTTTGTAACTAGCACAAGGGTAAATTAAAACTTTTGTCAATGGTCAATGTGGTTAATTTGATAAATTGCTCATAAAATGCTTTGGCCAATATTTCAATTCATCACGGCTCTTCACAGTGCAGTGTTTCAGAAAGCCTTGTTGTCTGTCTCTGTAATGCATTGCAATTGTGTTGCAGAATTATCTCTGTTGTGTTGCTGTTGAGTTTTACTAACCAGAATTTCAACTGAAAAATCTTATCAGAGTCAGTATCTCTTAATCGCACTCTTCCTGTATCTATTTGTGTTTGGTTATATTTCAGTGTTTCTGAAATACTTTCGAGGTGTGTGATATCTGCACAGCCATCAGCTTTCATCTGTCCTATTTATTTGTACAGGGTTCACTGGACATTTAGATGATTGTGATGAGAGTCAGTTTGCAGAAACATGAGACACTAGAAGATGAATACGTTCAGATCACACAGACATAAGGTGTGTATAGACATAAACGTATGAAAATGAAGTACAGGTTAAAAATAAAGTAGTAAATAGGTCAGGTAACACGTGATAGATACAGGTAATAAAATTCAGTAGCAGTCATATCATACTACAGGTTAAAAAAATTGAATAATTGTACTTGTATAACACATTCCATTGTATTCCCTGGAAGACTGCTGATAATGTTTGTGAATTGGTATTATGTTGACCTTGGAAATGGTGTTATAATATGTTATTTACAGCTCTGCTGCCAGTATTACTTCACTCTTGTAATGTGGTTAACGATCGACAGTTTCCTTTCACCTTGAGTCCAACAACCCCTGGAAAGAACAGATTATCAGAACGACACACTCCTATCCACAGCATTCGATTTGTTTGTCTGTCTCATGAAAGCTAAACTCTGAAGTGTAGTCCAGCAGGGCATGAAGGTGATGTATTTGTAAGCACTGCAGAATGATAGTGTGATTCAGTGTAGGAATCACTTGTTTGTTGGTTTTTACAGGCAATAGCAGTTGTTTGAACTGATCCAAGGCTACTCGCTCCTGATGTAACACTCCATTAAAGGCTAATGTATTATTCACGGTTGTGCACCAATCAGAATTATATTACACAAACACCATGAAGTTGGATGCAGAATTATAATGAAAACTTGAAAATTAATTCATATAACTTATAGTTTTTAATAATGTTTCATTTTTCAGAATGAATCACTCAAATATTATATACACATCTCTAGAAACTGATCAATGTTGATAAATGTTGTTAGTAGGGGTGAGACGAGACACTTATCCCACGAGACGAGACGAGACACGAGACTGGGCTCACGAGAACGAGACGAAACGAGATTTTTAAACTTTTTTTTAAAGAAATCCTCAATGATGAAATATATAGGGAAAAATAGTCTTTTATTTAACTGAAAAACACAAATTGCAAAAAAGTAGGTGCATTTTGAAATCAACTTTACTTTATGAAATTAAACATCTATTTTAATACATTTTATGCAGTAATAAACAACATGTAAACACTGCAAAATGTTTTGCCACAAACTCAACTGACAGGCAAGTAATTGCACAAAAATTATAAACAGTATACTTTTGCGGCTTAATATTTACAGATACTAGTCCAATCATGATTTTAATTTAAGTGTAATGACCTACTTTTGATTAATTCATTCAAAATTTGACAAATTCCGTGACATTCTGCATTAAACTGTGAATTCTGTTTTTATGACTGGATAAAGACTACACGGTGTAATTTTCCCGCTTATCATGCGGCCACTTGCCTGATGTGAACATAAATTATCTTACATACCACCACTTGTGAACGAGCCAGTGTAATGCAAATATATCTGAAAGGTCTGCGCGAGGCTATCGTCACACCCCTAGTTGTTAGTGTTTGAAATGTTTATTTAGTATTTAACTTTGTATACATTTCATTATATTTAATTTTCACACTCCAATTACACTCAATTTCCCAATTTAAGCTAAATATTGTTTAATGACTCAATAGATTAATATTTTGTTATCAGTATTCATTTTTATAAAGTTTGGCATCTAAAAACAATGTGATCCATCTCACATTTTGTGGTGCTGTGTGGCAGAATTGAAACCACTTTCGATCCTTTTGGTAATTGTATTGACAGTATTGAACGTTGATATAATTGTTGATATAATTTATTCTACTTATCAGAGAATTAATATGCACAATTGAAAATAGTAGCAAAACCCGTGTTGGACAGTGACTATTAACTACTTCTATTGAGAGACTCTGAATCACAATTCAGTTAAATTACTTTTCCGGTCATTCCAGCATCATGTGATTTGTGGCCAATTTAGATTCAAATTCAGACTCGTGTCTTAAGCCAGTTTTTTTAATTCCCGGTTTTGCCCAACCCTGATATTAGTAAATGCTAGGGATGTAATAATCAAAACCAACAAAAGAGCAATAATATGCAAGTGCTATATTGGTAAATTATTATAGTGTTATATTTCAATTTCACTAAGAAACATGCAGCACTTTGTCCAAGCAATAATAAAAGGACACATTTAATTTATAATTTGTCTTAAATAGGGATGTTCATTTCGGTTATTTTTCCTAACTGACAACCGATGCTCGTTAACCGATTATTAACCGTTAACCGACAAGATTATTTTAAATGTGTCTGCATTAGGCCTATTTCTGAATGAAATAATATAATGCGACTTGTTTTTTTTTTTCCTCTAAAAAAATGCAATTTTAGCGTATTTCAACCATGCAGCAAACCTTTTTAAATATTTTGATAAATTACAAAAATAAATAAATACATTTCTTTTTAAACCGTTTAACTGATTGTATTAATCGGTCAAAATTCTTCACGGTCGGTTAACGGTTAACCGGTTAAAATGAACATCCCTAGTCTTAAATCTCATTTTGTTAAAAAAAAACGTGAATCGAATCGTGAGATCAAAATCGTGAATCAAATTGAATCGTGAGTTGAGTGAATCGTTACATCCCTAGTAAATGCTGCAGCTGTTGTGAACTGTTTTAGATCAATACTGTTGGCCTGAGATGATGAACTTTTAACAGACACCACAACTACTGTTAAAGATCTTGTGAGTTTTGCTGAGCCGAGACTAATGATACTTGCACAAATGAGGTCAGTGAGATTAAGAGTTGCAGCAGCAGCGCTGGAGAAATGTTACATCATTTTTTTATGCTGGTATTCTCATCTACTCGAAAGTTCTCTACCAACATAGGAAGAAGACTGGAGTATCATTTCTCTCCATTTCAAGAAAGTCCATTTGTTTAATCGATAATATGAAAGCAACATCATGAGCTAGATAAATAATTGAATATAACAAACAAGTCAGCAGTGGTTTGTAGTAGAGGTCTATTTTTTTAGTCCCGCTCCCGCAAGGTTCTATTCCGCACCCACCCGCTCCCGCTATATATTCACTCTTTGTTCACCCGCTGTCCGCTTAGAATAATTTTCTTCTCGACCCGACCGTTCCCGCTAAATTTAGATCTAGTTTCCATAATCTCGCATTTAAATTTCCGCTACTGAAAGAAAGAGAGGCTAACAAATAAAAGTGTAGTCTGCACAAAATTGTATGTTATTTTATTTGTCTTGTCAAGAGTCTTGAATTTATTGACTTTGACTTGAATTTATATGAATTATCTTAAGACACAAAATTCGTTTAATATTTTATGCAGCACAGTAGGAAAAAAAGAGTCAGAGAAAATAAAAATGTTGTACAAAAATTGTATTTCTTATTTTTATTCGTCTTGTCAGCATACAATTCGTTTAACATTTACAACACAATAGGAAAAAAGTGTTGCAGAGAGAAAAAAATAATGTAGGTTGTAACTTACGACATCAGGATGCTTTCAACATGAGGTCTTCACAGGCCGGATTCAGACTGTTGGCTGTCAGACTCAGATGGAGCGCTGCTCAACATGCATTTCGAATACGCGATGCCAGGAAATCACAAGATCTGTCCGTCCACTACCGCGTTTTATTCGGGAATTTAATCCCACGGCGCAAAAAATCTGGTCGGGTCCTGCGATTCCCGCGGGAATGCAGACCTCTAGTTTGTAGTCTCGTCAAACTTGTTGAGGTTAGAACTTTCAGTTCAGTTCAGAGCTTAACAAGTGTCAGCATGTTACGGGAAAGGCACGTGCTTTGCCTGCTCTGTCACTCATCGACAACCTGCCTGTTCTGTCTGAGGGCCGTATATTTCCCACCAGTACTGCCTGCTCTGAGCATCGTTATGTACATGCTGCGCACAGATCCTGCAAATAAAACGCGTGACGCAGAAAGCATGCGTGCAGCACGTGCATAACAGTCCGAGTGCAGGCTGTACCGGTGGTCAATAAGAATAAAGCGCAGATATGATGTTCTGAATGCAGCAATCTATCAGCGCATTTGGACTTACGACATCAGGATGCTTTCAACATGAGGTCTTCACAGGCCGGATTCAGACTGTTGGCTGTCAGACTCAGATGGAGCTCTGCTCAACATGCGTTTCGAATACGCGATGCCAGGAAATCGCAAGATCTGTCCGTGTGGCAGCAAGCCTAATTGAAAGTAAATAAAGAAGGGCTCTCTGTAATATGGATCATTTGCAATCTGATGCGTTTATTAGAGCTTGGCTGTCACAAGCTTGTAACGTTTTCTGTCATGCGCTGTTTGTTTTCATGACTCGGCATTAGCATTGAGTTCAGAAGAACAGCAGCGGGGTGGATGTCCCAGCCATCTGTCCCAAAGCCTCTTAGAGACCCTAGTCTGACGTCTACAGGCAAGACGATATGAACCGTTAAACGACTGCCAAAGGCAATGCATTAACATTTGCGATTTATTAAATCCGATAATCTAATTTGACATTCCAACTGTTTGATTCTGTTTAGTGTGATTAAGTGCGCCAGTAACAATTGCAGAAGTTGGATTTTTCCCATGGGGATTTTTTAAAAACCTTTGTGTAGGATATATTTTAGTCTACCCCAACTCACAATATTGTTCTGTTTATTATAAATGTGCACTGCAGTTTTGTTGCCCCCTTTAAATGCTTGAGCTCTTGAAAGCAAAATGTTTTCTGATTGGCTGTCAATGATTTTATCGATCAAAAATAGTTCTGAAAGTGATTCCAATGATATTCGTCATTGTCGTTATCATTATAGTCATGGTGTGGTATAGTTATATGCAGTCCAAGAATTAGAACGAGTATTGAATTTTGTGAATAGGCCTTTAAAAGCCATGAACCAAATCAACCAGCTGCAAAATGAAAAACAAAAAGTAGTTTGAGACTGGCTTGCATCATTTGCAGTCCTTAATGAGAGTGGGCGGCACTAAAGTGTGCTTTTGGTGATATTTGTTTGTCAAAATTCTATGATTGGTGGAAATGTATTTAGAGGGTAATGTAGTTTTTCACCAACCAGGAATTCTGCCGAGTGCTTACTTTCCTTGAGTTATCAGAAGTGAAATGATGTCAAAGATGATATGCTCATGACTGACCTCACTTTCAGCTGGTTTGGTACAGAACATGGTTTGTTACGAAACCCAGCGTGTGACTTTCTCTCCCCCATCACCCTTATATGCTGTATTTGTTTTCCATTGGAAAAGACAGAGTCCGTCCTGCTGTCACAATTAACATAACCTTGGTTCTGACATTAATCCACACTGAACAGCCCTTGTTTGTGTATGTTTCATTGCATTCTTTGTGCAATATATTAGTAAATGTAACTACAAATGACCAGCGGATTAAACTTTAAATGCAGACACCAGCTCATATTAACCCCACTTAATTGGATTGCATACTTTAAGCATCATTATCTTAGTATCATTGAGATACTAATATGAATGTTTTATTTTTTTATTATTCTTTTGTGTTTTTGCTTATTGTATTTTAATGTTTTATACATTTTTATTTCCGCTTTAGATCAGTATTTTGTTTTATGGGGCTTTTTAGACTGGAAAAATGGGAAAGCATTGCAAACATCAACATTTCTTTTGTGTTTCACAGATGAAAGAAAAACTATTCTTTAATATTTGAAAAATACAGTACTGGCTGGCGATTTTACACCGTTTCCTCAGGAAGAACTTGTTTTTTGCTTCAGAGAGACAGCTTGAACTGACTGACCTCTGTTTGTCCATTGTCAAGTCTTTTCATGGCTAAACTCACTGTAGGAGGAATATAGATGTGTCTGTGTTGAGTCAGCGGCAGCATGCCAGAGCACAGCATGCACAGTCTTGGAGGTCCACGAATGTTTTGATGTAGAGCTCTGTTTTCGGTTACTCACAGCAAAGCTTTCGTGCAGTTGCATAATTCGCTAAGTCACACCTATAGGCACAGCGCTGATTTATGATATTGAGCTGCGGTTGCTGATGTGTGTTGATGTGTTTTCTCTGCATTCTATCATAGGTTACCAGGACCGGTCTTTCCTGTCTGATTATTTCCAAAACCGTTCTCTTTACTTTCAGAAGAAAGCATGAGCAAGAGTCATTGTTTGTTTTGAATTTTGATTTTTAAATATGCTAGTTCAGCTATGTAATTCTCTATGAAATCTTAATTCTATAAGCCATTTCTTAAGTAGTTCACCTAAAAATGACAATACTGTTATCATTTACTGACCCTCATGTTGTTCCAAATTTCTGACTCATGCAATGAAAGTGGACTATTTTGTCCATTGCCCATAAAGACCCCATGTGATCAATAATAGATCTTGGGGTCATCCGTATGCTGGTATACCCCTAAAAAAATTCACTTTTAAAATGCACATCATCTTGTCTCCTTACAGGTGGAGTTTCAGTATGCAGCTGTACTGAGGATGCTGGCTGTCTTTGCTTTGCTCATGATGGCTACGACTGGTGAAGCGGAGTTCTGCCAAGGCTCTGAGAACTGCTCCAGCTCCAATGGCTCAAAGGACTTTTGCTTTTCGGCCCGGATCCGCAGCACCGTGCTCCAGGGCCTGCCCTTCGGAGGAGTGCCCACCGTACTTGCCCTTGACTTCATGTGCTTCTTGGTGCGCATCACAAGTTTACAATTTTCAGTTGTTGTTCATTTGCCACGAGTTTGTCATTCAAAGTCAACATGGAATCAGTCTTTATTCTCTTCACTTTCTTAATACCTGTTCCTGGTCTTACGCACGATTCAGGCTTTTTTGTTGAATGTTAACCCATTGTAAAATAGAGGTTTAGTCATTGTTATAGGTTGTTGTAGGTAATGGACTTTTTAATAGGATATCCCAGCCCTATTTTCTGGTATGGAACACCCGCTTTTCACAATTCAATCAGTTGCCAATAGCAAAGCAAAGGTTGTTGACTTTAATAGGAAAATGGACACTCAGTGAGCAGCACCTTCACAATGTCGCTTTCCAAAGCCTTCATCTTCCCCGCTTCTCTCTTTTTGAATGAGCTGCCAACCTCCACCCAAATGCTAAAAATATCACAACTGTCAAGAAGCAGTTAAAGACACACCTTTTCTGGCGGCACTTAACCACTCCACAACCCTAAACCAAAAAATCCTTTTCTTTCTCTTCTGTACATTTCCCCTCTGCTCTAGTTTGTTTCCTAATCCAGCGTAATAAACGTGGAATGGTACTGAGTATATTGCTGGTTCTGTGACAAATTGCTTATGCTCCTCTATTTTAAGTCACTTTGAATAAAAGCATCTCCTAAATGCATAATGTATTGCGTTAATAAACAAGTGGCTGAGGATGCATAAAACTATTAAATTCAGTGGACAACACCAGCAGAGCTTTCTGTGAAATTCTGCAGGCCTTTATTATCCACAATGCACATATTTTGGGAAGAATCAGCTATGTTCTTGTTTTCCTGCGGTTCTAAATTTGAGCACTTTAGGAATGTGTGTTTCATAAATGTCACATTTGTAGTGCCGTGATCAGGGATTTGCATATGAATGCATGTGTGGAATGAGATGTGAATTTGATTGTGTAACATGGATATTCTGTGTCTCCAGGTGCTGCTATGTGTGTTCTCTGTCTTGAGGAAGGTGGCGTTTGATTATGGCCGTCTTGCGTTGGTCTCTGATGCCGACAGGTAAAAATTAACAGTAGATTCTCTAATACACCATTCTCTTTACTTTCAGAAGAAAGCATGAGCAAGAGTCATTGTTTGTTTTGAATTTTGATTTTTAAATATGCTAGTTCAGCTATGTAATTCTCTATGAAATCTTAATTCTATAAGCCATTTCTTAAGTAGTTCACCTAAAAATGACAATACTGTTATCATTTACTGACCCTCATGTTGTTCCAAATTTCTGACTCATGCAATGAAAGTGGACTATTTTGTCCATTGCCCATAAAGACCCCATGTGATCAATAATAGATCTTGGGGTCATCCGTATGCTGGTATACCCCTAAAAAAATTCACTTTTAAAATGCACATCATCTTGTCTCCTTACAGGTGGAGTTTCAGTATGCAGCTGTACTGAGGATGCTGGCTGTCTTTGCTTTGCTCATGATGGCTACGACTGGTGAAGCGGAGTTCTGCCAAGGCTCTGAGAACTGCTCCAGCTCCAATGGCTCAAAGGACTTTTGCTTTTCGGCCCGGATCCGCAGCACCGTGCTCCAGGGCCTGCCCTTCGGAGGAGTGCCCACCGTACTTGCCCTTGACTTCATGTGCTTCTTGGTGCGCATCACAAGTTTACAATTTTCAGTTGTTGTTCATTTGCCACGAGTTTGTCATTCAAAGTCAACATGGAATCAGTCTTTATTCTCTTCACTTTCTTAATACCTGTTCCTGGTCTTACGCACGATTCAGGCTTTTTTGTTGAATGTTAACCCATTGTAAAATAGAGGTTTAGTCATTGTTATAGGTTGTTGTAGGTAATGGACTTTTTAATAGGATATCCCAGCCCTATTTTCTGGTATGGAACACCCGCTTTTCACAATTCAATCAGTTGCCAATAGCAAAGCAAAGGTTGTTGACTTTAATAGGAAAATGGACACTCAGTGAGCAGCACCTTCACAATGTCGCTTTCCAAAGCCTTCATCTTCCCCGCTTCTCTCTTTTTGAATGAGCTGCCAACCTCCACCCAAATGCTAAAAATATCACAACTGTCAAGAAGCAGTTAAAGACACACCTTTTCTGGCGGCACTTAACCACTCCACAACCCTAAACCAAAAAATCCTTTTCTTTCTCTTCTGTACATTTCCCCTCTGCTCTAGTTTGTTTCCTAATCCAGCGTAATAAACGTGGAATGGTACTGAGTATATTGCTGGTTCTGTGACAAATTGCTTATGCTAATCTATTTGAAGTCACTTTGAATAAAAGCATCTCCTAAATGCATAATGTATTGCGTTAATAAACAAGTGGCTGAGGATGCATAAAACTATTAAATTCAGTGGACAACACCAGCAGAGCTTTCTGTGAAATTCTGCAGGCCTTTATTATCCACAATGCACATATTTTGGGAAGAATCGGCTATGTTCTTGTTTTCCTGCGGTTCTAAATTTGAGCACTTTAGGAATGTGTGTTTCATAAATGTCACATTTGTAGTGCCGTGATCAGGGATTTGCATATGAATGCATGTGTGGAATGAGATGTGAATTTGATTGTGTAACATGGATATTCTGTGTCTCCAGGTGCTGCTATGTGTGTTCTCTGTCTTGAGGAAGGTGGCGTTTGATTATGGCCGTCTTGCGTTGGTCTCTGATGCCGACAGGTAAAAATTAACAGTAGATTTCTCTAATACACCATTTTAAATGAAAATTAATTGACCATTTCGCACGTAGACCTCTTCTGTAATTACTGTATCGTGCAATAATTCAAATTTGCATTACCGTAATATTTAAAAAGTTATTTTTATTAATGTACAATAAAAAAAAAAACTATAAAACTGTCACGACTGCACCGTTACGGCCATATTCCCAGCGTGTCATACTGCGGCTTCAGCTGGCTGCATTATCACAGCATGCTCTTGGCCCCAATATAACCCCAAACAAACACTCATCTTTCTTGCACTGAGTAACATTTTGTGAAATCGTCAGACTATATATACTCCATTCATCAGTCATGGTTTGGACAAGACCTCTGATTAGGCGAAATAAAAGAGAAAATGCGTTTCTTGTATTTAACACTGCAAGCCAGCAGCATGATCTCAGCAGCTGCATAATGGGTTTAGCTAATGGATTGGTTGTACAGATCTGAAGCTTCTACCTTTCCAAAAGCTCAGCCAGTCTTATTTGATTAGTAATATGACCATGCCTTTCAATCACACTCACATCCTTCGATTTGAAAACTGGTTTGACCGGCATGTAAGTGCACAAGAGATTATGTTTAAGAGAGATCTGATTAATATTCCGAGCATCTCAAACATCATTTTTGTCCTGTCAGATCCAACAGTCACATTTTACTAGGCAGATGTCAAAAGCTGCTCTTGATGTTTCAGGCTAGCACATCTATTTAAAAAAAAGTTATGATTCAGCTCGAGTCAGATCCACTCACTATATTTTAAGACCAAGTCTTGGGTGGCATCTAGCCATTTTTAAGGAGGTATCAACCCTTAAATAAATGTAATGGGTTTTTGTGTGTACGCACCCAAAATATACCGATCTGTTTTGAACATATACTTCCATTAACATTTCCCTGAATTACAACACGTACATTATGACTTCCCAGTTCTCTATTTAAATGTCATAAAAGTTTCAGAGTGAAACCCTGAAAAGTCTGATCATGAAGCAGAGTGCCTGTTACAGCTTGGCAGTGCATTACATTTTTAATGAATAATTCAACAGTTAAATACTGCACTTCTACCATTGTTATTTCATGAGTTTGTCCCAAGGCATTTTCCTAGTTTTCGTGCCTAAAACATGCTTTGGTGTCGAACTGTTTTCTTATGTCACATATTAATCCTGCTTACAAACAGGTCAAGCTGACATTACTAGTTTGAAAGTGTGGAGTTTGTGGTGAAGTAATGTGGAACTGTAAAACTGTCAACAAACCTGGAGCTAAAAAAGTTTGATTTGATTACATGTAATAACTTGCAGTCAAAGGAAATGTTGAATTACTAGTGTCATTGCATCTCAGTTGAGTAATAGTATGTTATTTCATATTTTGACTAATTCCTGTTAAGCATGAACTTGAAGAATTTTTTTTTCCCTCAGCCGTAGGTGGAATCAGCACTATCAACGTCTGGACGAGCAGGAATAGTATGTGTTGGTTTTAAACTTCATCTCTCTCTTTCAAGGACGCCTTGTGTCTGCTTTTTGAATTTACCCTCTGGCATTTCTTCTGCTGTGTGCTCTATCGGGAGAATTTGGGGTGAATTTGTCCACTGTGTACTGTTTCTAACTCTTTTTACTTCTTTCTATTGTCCTTTTTTAAAACGACTTCCTTCCTAGAGTCCATTGGTTGAGGGTTTCTCAAGATACTCATCACATTTACCCGAACTAATCAATATAATTGTGTTTCTTATGGATTGGTGTCTTTTAAAGGTGAATTGTGTCATTTCTGCACCAAGCAAAATTGTACAAGTTTCCAAACAGACTTCCTAAACTCTCCTACCACATTTTCTCCAGCTAAACAGATACTCCCAAACTCACAGCACAAGTTGGACCTCTCTAAAACAAACGGAGCAATGTTTTGCAAGTGTTAAACTCTTCAGAAAGTCAAACTACACATGGTTTACTTATAGTTTCTCTGCATGTTAAACTGCACAAACTACACACTTCACCATTAAATAATATGTTTTCGTTCCTTTAAGCGTGCACTTTCTGGCCAGGGTCTTAGCACCCTATAGGTCGCACAGGGAAGAGGCTTACAGGGAGAGGTAAAACATCCTGTGGTGGCATAGAAAAACCCCTGTGTAACTGGAAGACCTAGTTTTGATGGATACCTGTGATTTGTCCAGTGACTGTTTTTGTCAATTGACAAATGGATAGGATTGATACTTATTCCAAGTGTCCTGTAAAAGTGGTCCTATAGAATCAGTCTGAATATTTGTGAATATTGTAGCCTGAGAATAACACATACATTGGCCCCAATAAAACATGTATGCCAATGCTTTAGATAGCAAACTATCAAACAAAATGGCATTGACAATTTGATTTTAAAGTGAGCACAAGCATCCACCAAGAGCTTGTAACACTTCAAAGAGAAAGGAAAAATTGAAATCGCATCATATGACCCCTTTAAGCTAAATGTAGTTGATATTTTATGTAATGCACTGAAGTTCATACTATGCTTTTGGAGGCCCCTGTATTATCCAGTAGAATTAAAGTAGTGTCGCTGCCCAGTTCTTGATGAGTCTTTCTCTGTTTAACACACTCTGGCTCTAATTAACTCTAAGGCTGATGATACACGGGGCAACTTTTTGAGCAATGTTGCCGTCAACGGGCAACTGGGTGAGACACAGGGCCAACGACCGATTTAAAGTATCCAGATAGAAATTTGTCACCCATTCTCAATGGAAAAGTGAGAATGGATTTTTCAATTCTCAAAAAAAGTTGCCCGGCAAAATTGCTCAAAACGTTGCCCCGTGTATCATCAGCCTAAATGTATGCTTTCTCTCTGCATGTTCTTCTCCTTTCTAGGTTTACTGCAGTCTCTTTGTGAACAGTTTGTGTGCAACGCCTCTCATCAACTGCCAATGCTAACTCTGTGTTTGAGTTTTTCGCACAGTCACTTTTTGCTGCATGCCTGACATGTGGTTAGCCTTGATATGGCCTGATGTAGCTGGAGTAATCTGAGCTTGGAAGGCCTAGCAGTGCCCATCATTTATTAATAAGCTGACATTGAATGGACCCTGTGAAGATGCTAAGATAAAGTGAACAATTATTAAAAGATTAGTTCATCCAGAAGTAAATTTTTTGTCATTTTCCAAAATCTATAATCCTGATTGTAATTACTGCTGAATGAAGTGGCATGCCATTAAGTGACTGTACACTTCTGTGTTAGCTTGCGTGCTGTGCTCTGAGGGCACGTGTTTGATAATGTGTGTGTTTGTGTTCAGTGTGGCCTCCGCCATGCAGACGCCTGCTGACTCCCGATACGAGCGTCTCACCTCTGTGTCCAGCGTCAGATGGGGGAGATGATAGTGGGGGGGACTGGTTAGAATCTCCTTGATGGCGAGGAACCATTTGGCAATTTAGACCCCCATCCAAACGTAAAGTCTCTGACCAGAACTGTAATTTATATGCAAATGTCAAAAGGCTAAAAGGGTCTCTTAAGCCATAAAACCCCAAAGATCATGCATGATTCTACGCAGACGCTACACCTTTGTCTTCCTTGCTCACATATTCACTCATGTTCACACAGTTTGAACAGCCTACGCAGGAAGTATTTCCTGTCATCTACTATAGCTCTATCCCCCTTCATGCACACACACCTGTGGATTTCATAATAGCACACAACGCCTTTTGACAGCCATTTGTTTGCCTAACCCCCTCCCCTGCTGTGATCTGGAATAACTGCACTTATGTAAACCGGTGTCACGTGCACCCACACAGCTTCTAACAACTCCTCAAACTGCATTAGAGACTGTTAATGTCTCTGAATGTGGAGGTGGCTGACAGACAACGGTTAGAGTGCATTGAACGTGATGTTCTTTTCTTTGTCTCTGTAATAGGGCTTCTGTGCCTGGCTAACTGCCATCTTCAGGATAAAGTGAGTCATTTCTGCTTTTCCTTAATGAACATACTGTAACTACTGAAATGAAGACTTCCTGATTATCACAAAAACCCCAGTACATTATAACCACATTTATATGTCAGCAATTCCCAGAGTCCTTTTCAAATTAGAAGGAATGAGGAAGTAAAATGTCAGTTTCAGTTATATAAGAAGATTATCATATATTGTTTTGTTATATTATACAATATTCTCTCTGTTATGCACTGTAACCAGATTTTCATCAAATATTTATAGTTTATATTGTGAACTAAATATTGTGCTTGTTTAATGAAATACTACTAATAAATTTTTTATTATTACTTATTAATTTTTTTTTCTATGGAATAGAACATTTAAAAATTGTTCTGATTTTTCTTTTTCTTTTTCATTTTTTTTTTTTTTAAGTGATGATAATGATACATGTAAAAAGCAAATACATTAGTGTTGGGTTTAAATTTAATGTATATTGCTTCATGAAAATGGTATTTACCCATGAAGTCTGAATGAAATGGCATCAGGCTAAAAATTTTAATGTTATGCTGACATACCTCTCTCACCCTTACAGAGATGACGAGATCAGGGAGAAGTGTGGTGAAGATTCCGTGCACTACCTCTCATTCCAGCGGCACATCATTGGTGGCTAACCGCCATCTTCAGGATAAAGTGAGTCCTTTCTGCATTTACTTTATGAACATACTGTAACTACTGAAATTAAGACTTCCTAATTATTCCAACTGTGCTAAAACATCTCATTGGATTGCTGATCATAAAACCCCAGTATATTAACGCATAACCACATTTACATGTCAGCAGTTCCCAGGGTCCTTTACAAGTTAGAAGTAGAAGGACGCAAGATAGATACTACCATTCCTAAACACCGGAGCAAAATTATTTCAGTTGTTATATAAGAAGATTAAAGCTAAAAGTTTAGTATTATATTATATTATACTATATTCACTGTTATGCACTGTAATCAGATTTTCATCAAATATTTCATTTATAGTGTTTATATGGTGAACTGAATATTGTGCTTGTTTAATGAAATATTAATAGATTATTTTATTATTATTTATTAATATTTTTTGTTTTGTTTGCAAAACTGAACAGACTAGAATAGAACATTTTCTTTCTTTTTTTTTTTCTTTTTTTGAAGTGATGATAATAATAGTAAATGTAAATCCGAAGCAAATGCATTATAGTTGGGTTTAAAGGTATATTGCTTGTTTTAAGGTATATTGCTTTGTGAATATGGCATTTACCCATTATTCAAATGAAGTTTAAGACAACTGGCTAAAAATGTTAATGTTATACTGACATATCTCTCTCACCTTTACAGAGATGATGAGATCAGGGAGAAGTGTGGTGAGGATTCCGTGCACTACCTCTCATTCCAGCGGCACATCATTGGTCTGTTGGTAGTGGTGGGCGTGCTCTCCGTGGGCATCGTCCTGCCTGTCAACTTCTCAGGAGACCTATTAGGTGAGTCAAAAAAGTTTGAGAAGGAGTCATCTAGGATTGCACATCTGAACGCAGCCATTTGAGTTTGGCTTCCTGTCGTTTATATGACTAAAGATTCCCTATGATCTTCTCTTCCTGCAGAAGATAATGCCTACAGTTTTGGGCGAACTACAATAGCCAACTTAAAATCTGGGTAAGCCCCGGGTAATATCTGTGACACTGATATTACTCTTGAACGACTGTTGATGAATGAATCATCCCTTTGTTTTCGCTCTCTTTCAGTAATAACCTGCTGTGGCTGCACACTACATTTGCCTTCTTCTATCTGTTACTGACTGTGTACAGCATGAGAAGACACACATCAAAGATGCACTACAAAGAGGACGACTTGGTGAGCGGAGACAACTTCACCAAAACACTGCACAGAAATGTTCTGGGTTCAGTAAAAGTTCCTATCTACAGCATATTTGGCATAATGTCCTTTACCACATAAAATAATCAAAGCTTATGATATGAGCATCACATTTCTGATTTTAAGCCCTCCAGAATGCTGGCCCATTTTAAAGGGGTCATATGATGCGATTTCAAGTTTTCCTTTCTCTTTGGAGTGTTACAAGCTGTTCGTGAATAGATAAGATCCCTAAAGTTGCAAAGACTAAAGTCTCAAACCCAAAGAGATATTCTTTATAAAAGTTAAGACTGGTCCACGCCCTCCTAAAACGCCTCGTTTAAACACGCCCCACATATCTACCTCACTATGTGGAAATATTTGCATAATGCGCCCAAATGTGCACGCAAAGAAAGAAGGCGTAACTTTATTCTCGCTGT
>NW_015659941.1:430730-431012 GCF_001515625.1 Sinocyclocheilus rhinocerous | reverse complement strand
AGTTGCCCGGGTTGCCCGGCAAAATTGCTCAAAACGTTGCCCCGTGTATCATCAGCCTAAATGTATGCTTATGTTCTTCTTGTTCTTCTCCTTTCTAGGTTTACTGCAGTCTCTTTGTGAACAGTTTGTGTGCATTGCCTCTCAACCGCTAATGCTAACTCTGTGTTTGAGTTGTTTGCACAGTCACTTATTGCTGCATGCCTGACATGTGGTTAGCCCTGATATGGCCTGATGTAGCTGGAGTAATTTGAGCTTGGAGGGCCTAGCAGTGCCCATCATTTA
>NW_015659941.1:425937-430601 GCF_001515625.1 Sinocyclocheilus rhinocerous | reverse complement strand
TGTACACTTCTGTGTTATCTTGCGTGCTGTGCTCGGAGGGCACGTGTTTGATAATGTGTGTGTTTGTGTTCAGTGTGGCCTCCGCCATGCAGACGCCTGCTGACTCCCGATACGAGCGTCTCACCTCTGTGTCCAGCTCGGTCGACTTTGACCAAAGGGACAACGTAAGTAGCTTGCAAGGTCATTAATGTGGATGCCTATGGCTATGTTCAGAATGGAATACTAGCATCCTTTCATTTTACACTGTATTCTCCCTCCAATGTTAAAACATGTATGTAAAACAGCATTTAGTATGCAACAGTAAACAACTGTAATTTGTTAAATAGTAACTTCTAGACACATTTGAGTTGTGCATTTAGAGAATATTCAACATACAGCATCAAAAACATTAGATATTCGATGCACATTACTAAATAGTAAAATGATCCTGTGTTTAATGCCCATTCACACCAAGAACTATAACTAAAACGTTAACTCTATTAGTGTCCACACTAACACATAACATCATGCTGCAGTTATGTCATCTGTCACTTTAAATCTTCAAGCACTTTAAAGCTAAGTGGATTCTGATTCACTGTAAATATTTTTATCATTCATCGGTTACTGTAGAAAAATGAGTTCTGAAAGTGATTCTAATGATATTGTTCCTCTGTCCTTATTAGGGTTATTATCATTAATTAAAACTAAATAAAAAGCTGTTTTATTTCAGTTAACGGTTTATTTCAGCTAGTTGCCAATGCATAATTTCTCATTTTCTTTTAGTTTAACTTAAAGTACTAAAATAACTAAAACAGAAATAAAAATCATGAAAACTGAAATAAAAATTAAGACTAATATGGACATATGTATTTAAATAAATAAAAAAAAGATAAAAAACACTTACAAAATTACAAAAGTACTAATTACTCAAATTAAAATGGAAAATACAAAAATAAAAACTAATTCAAAATATTTATTCCAACTCTAATAGTATATCAATAATACTGAAATAACACTGGCTTATTTTTATAGTTATGTAAGGGTGTGGACTTCCCTATTCACATGGAATTAGAATGGCTATTAAAACTTTATAGTTATAGATATTATAACTATTATCATCCTTGTTGTGTACAGACCTTAAGGCTATATCTGCAGCACTTGACAAGTCGAGAGGTGCAAACACTGGCATGAGTCGTTTGAAAAGGAGATCAACCTCTAAATAGAAGATGAACTTGAGTGCATTACATCATCCAGGTTTCTGTCCATATAGAAAATATGCATATTGTTCACAGTATACATACATACTACAAAAGTAGTAAAGGTGCTGTAAAAGTTTGCCATTCTGAACATACCCTTTGTAGGGTTTTTCAACTCAAAAAGGGAAATATTTATGACGAATTATAACTGGTTATGATTCATAATAAATATTTAGATTAGATCTTTGAATTAACTGTAGCAGAATCAATATTACCATTACTTGATCTGTCCGTCCACCGAGCAGACAAAATAATAATTTATCAATTCAGAGAAAAATTATTTTCCTGGCCAAGGAAGAATAATCTGTCCTTCTTTGTGCAGTGCTAGCAGTAATTTAGCAAAATGTAGCAAGGGTTCACACATTCATTGACTTCGAATTGTGAGCAGCAAACTTTCAGAAAGGCGGGGCATAGAGGAGAAACAATAATGTACAGTATGTGGAAAATAATGTGTTTTTTTAACCTTAAACCGCATAAACACATTTCATTACACCAATTACACAAAATAATGTTCTTTTTAGCAACATCATATGACCCCTTTAAGGGTGGGTCTTGGTTTTATCCACTGGGAATTGAAAGAGGGGTTGAAAAATAAGAGGTTGGTGATGGTGAAGTTGTTCCAGAGGCATGTTACATTTCGATGAAAGATTACAAAGAAATACAATTACAATGTGCACAGATGAATCATCAAACAATGTAAACCTGGCTAGTTATTTAATACATTTTAACACTGCAAACTGTCTCTTCACAGGCTAATTTTTTGCGTCAAATGAAATGTCTCTCCTGACTAAGGTCCATAACTTAACTCTGATGTCTCCAAATTGTCTCTATTCACAGGTGAAACGCACTTTATTCATTAACGAGATCGCAAAATATGCAGAAGAGAGTCAAATAAAGCAGCATTTTGAGTAAGTTCTTGCTTAAGATACTCATTTTTTGTCACAATGTTAATTAGGATCTGCCTTCCTATCATCTGTAAGGGTAAAGTGTGTAATATATGCAAAGTGTGTATGACTTGCTTTCCTTTGTAGAACATTACAAGAAAATAATTTGATAGCTAAATGTCTAATCCAAGTCAACGGGGTCCAATATTTGTTGGATATTCCTTTTGTGTTCTGCGTAAGTCAGTCATGAGGGAAAGTAAATGATGACAGAATTTTCATTTTTGGGTGGACTGTCCCTTTAAGAGTTCCCAGTCCACACAGTAAATTGACAATGACCAACTTTAATTGGATCTAAAGTGATTGTATGTATTTAAATAAATAAAAAAAAGATAAAAAACACTTACAAAATTACAAAAGTACTAATTACTCAAATTAAAATGGAAAATACAAAAATAAAAACTAATTCAAAATATTTATTCCAACTCTAATAGTATATCAATAATACTGAAATAACACTGGCTTATTTTTATAGTTATGTAAGGGTGTGGACTTCCCTATTCACATGGAATTAGAATGGCTATTAAAACTTTATAGTTATAGATATTATAACTATTATCATCCTTGTTGTGTACAGACCTTAAGGCTATATCTGCAGCACTTGACAAGTCGAGAGGTGCAAACACTGGCATGAGTCGTTTGAAAAGGAGATCAACCTCTAAATAGAAGATGAACTTGAGTGCATTACATCATCCAGGTTTCTGTCCATATAGAAAATATGCATATTGTTCACAGTATACATACATACTACAAAAGTAGTAAAGGTGCTGTAAAAGTTTGCCATTCTGAACATACCCTTTGTAGGGTTTTTCAACTCAAAAAGGGAAATATTTATGACGAATTATAACTGGTTATGATTCATAATAAATATTTAGATTAGATCTTTGAATTAACTGTAGCAGAATCCATATTTTCCTTTGTAGAACATTACAAGAAAATAATTTGATAGCTAAATGTCTAATCCAAGTCAACGGGGTCCAATATTTGTTGGATATTCCTTTTGTGTTCTGCGTAAGTCAGTCATGAGGGAAAGTAAATGATGACAGAATTTTCATTTTTGGGTGGACTGTCCCTTTAAGAGTTCCCAGTCCACACAGTAAATTGACAATGACCAACTTTAATTGGATCTAAAGTGATCATGTGGCTACAAGATGCTCAGTGTGTCCATCCACAGTTTATCTAATCCCATTTACTGCTAAAGAATGTGTGGGGACAATACATGTCTTTTACTTCTTCTGGGTCAAGGATTTCTAGAACAAGACTGTGGGGCCAAAGTGACCACCAAACCAATTGAGAAAGAGAAAGCAGGATGTGTAGATAGAGGAAGAATAGAACAAACACAAAAGAGAGCAGAAGGGATATCAGTCTCGCAGACGTTTCAAAGCATATTGCAGTCTGTCCTACTGCAGCCAACTGGGAAAAGAGTCATCAGTCCTTTAGACTCCCACAGACCTGTTACTTTAGGATGGATGGAAATTTTGACATTATAGTGTACACATTATATTCCACTAATGTCTTCGGTGTTGTGTGTACATCGTCTCAAAGAGGCTGCTGTGTCATTATTTTAAAAGCTTACCAATTTGTTGCATGCCAGTCTTCTATTTTGGTACTACTGATTTTAGATTTACTTACCCTTATGCATCACATAAAAAGAAACAGTGGTTGGTTATTTCACATATCGGTCAGTTTGTTCCTGTCTAAGTGAGCCATTCTTGGCTTGCGTGAAGTATAGTGTGTGCCAGACAATACTGAAGCCTGGCTCCTGCAAGACTATCAACACTGTGTTCCAGTGCCAGGTTAAAAGAGAAAGTGGGAATTAGCAGAACTATTTCCTGTCCCCCTCATGGGAGTTCTGTCTCTCTTACACTTTTTTTCTCCTTTTCATCTCTTTGTGTTCATATCCAGGAAAGCATATGAAAACTGCATAGTTCTGGATGCTCGCATTTGTTACGACGTTGCCAAGCTTATGTCCCTGGAGTCTGAAAGGTACACATTTTACAAGCTTAGTTTAGACAAGTTTTAGTCACTATTTTAAATACTGTACACAATGATCTTTCTATGAATAAGGTACGGATTTGTATTTGATGTGTTTGCATAATAATTGCTATTTAATAATGTACATTGCAATCAACCTAGGTTGTAAGCCACATTGCAAGACTCATTTAATGTAAAATAAAATGACTCATTTATTTATTTTGACCTCCTGAGGTCAAACTAAACAGTATTTTCTGAAAAACATTCTACTTTCACTGACCAGTGTTAATTTTGACAGCAAATTTTGATTTAGTTTTAGTCATAGTCTTTTGACTAAAATGCCATTTAGTTTTAGTCATATTTTAGTCGACTAAATCTACAGTAAATTTAGTCGGCTAAAATCTAATGGGTTTAGTTACAGTGCATTTATTAAACATTTTTCTAAAATTTCCAAACTCATTATATAGGTTTGATATTGTGTCAGGTTTTATCATGATAGACACCGATTTAACTG
>NW_015659941.1:424288-425920 GCF_001515625.1 Sinocyclocheilus rhinocerous | reverse complement strand
AATGCACAGCTGCAATGGATGCAATGTACTGATACACATTCTCCCTACTGTTTACGTTCACTTAAGACGTAATCAACTGTGTTTACGTGAATACTCGTCAAAACGAGTATGCTTCAGTGTCTGCGTTCAGAAAACCGGACCGAATTGAGTTCTCTCTTGTGACGTGCAGCAAGTGTATGTTAGCTTATTTCCCGGCCCGCTGATTCATATATCTAACCTCCGAACCACGCAGCAGATTCGTTCTGAATGAATCTCTTCCCAAATCGTCCCTCCCTAACATTTTCGTCTCGTTTTTATTCGTTGACGAAAATGTCAATAGATTTACGTCATAGTTTTTGTCATTCAAAAAGAGTTTTAGTTCGTTATCGTCTAGTTGTCGTCGGTGAAAAAAATGTCGTTGACGAAGAAATTAACACTGTCACTGACCTTTTGTTGGAAAAGAACAGAAAATTTACTTTTTTTGTACCTTATTCATGGAAACTGCAACAAAAAACATTAGAAATCAGACTCATCTATGTTCTCGACTTTGTCTTCTTCAGGAAAAAGGCAGAACGCAGCAAAAAGTTCTACACAGACCTGATGGCCAAGGAACACATGCCCACTATGATTAACCCCAAACCCTGCGGCCACCTCTGCTGCTGCATCATCGCGGGCTGCGAGCAGGTCAGATCATATGCATTGTAACCTCTCAGGTTTTCACTGAATAGCAGGTATCTAGATCCCTCATTAGTAAATGAATCCTCATGAATTTCACTTCACATTCAAATGTAAATCATGAATGCATGAACTGTCTTCAGGAATACACGGCGTTTTCCCATCAGACACAGTCACATCCTCTGTCTTGCGTGCTTTAGTTCCGCTTCATCATATTTACAGTCAGGATGATGTATGCTCTGCTGCTGTGAGACATGTTCAACATCAGCATGGGATTATTCAGCAGCTCTCAAGTGTCCTCATTAGATAAACAGACTTCCAGTTTGTCACCAGAGGCATTTTTCTCTAAATTTCCCCCTGCTGGACTATGACTATAATGCTGAAGTCAGTATGACTGCTGGAAAAAAACAAGCTCTTAAAGGGTTAGTTCACCCAAAAATAAAAATTAGGCTGTGTTTTACTCACCCCCGATGCATCCTAGGTGTATATGACTTTCTTCTTTCAGACGAATCCAGTCGGAGTTATATTAAAAATGGTCTTTGATCTTTCAAGCTCTATCGTTGTACTCAGCGGGTGTTGCATTCCTTCAGTCCAAAAGACGTGAAATAAAAAGCACCCTTCCACAAAAAAAAGTGTCTCACACGGCTCCGGGGGGTGAACAAAGGCCTCCTGTAGCGAATCGATGCGTTTTTGTAAGAAAAATATCCATATTCAGAACGTAATAATCACTTGAATCTAGCTTGCGCCAACAGTTGTACACAGAAGCCGTTCCGGGGGAATGACATATGAGGTCAGTGCTGCGCATGCGCCGGTGAGTCTCGTGTTTACAGGATCAAAGGAAGCAAAGTTTCCTTACTTTAGCAAAGGAAAACCAGTCTCCTCTTGGCTTATATCGAAATCCTCCGACATTCTTCTTTACAAATCATCGTTTTGTACTTCTAATTAGTGACCGTTGTTTTGTTTCGATCTCTCCGCATG
>NW_015659941.1:421748-424276 GCF_001515625.1 Sinocyclocheilus rhinocerous | reverse complement strand
TATTTTTCTTACAAAAATGCATCGATTCGCTACAGAAGGCCTTTGTTCACCCCCGGGAGCCGTGTGAGACACTTTTTTTTGTGGAAGGGTGCTTTTTAGTTCACGTCTTTTGGACTGAAGGAATGCAACACCCGCTGAGTACAACGATAGAGCTTGAAAGATCAAAGACCATTTTTAATATAACTCCGACTGGATTCGTCTGAAAGAAGAAAGTCATATACACCTAGGATGCATCGGGGTGAGTAAAACACAGCCTAATTTAAATTTTTGGCTGAACTAACCCTTTAACTTGCAGGCGTACAAATCTTTAAATAGAGGGTTTGTTGCTTAATGGTTTAATTAAATCGTGGAAAAGTAACAGAATTCAAATGGACAGTTACGTGATATTAAATTGTAAAGCCTGGCACATTAAATAATAGTCAGAAAAAAATAAGTTTTTGTTGAGTACCTTGTTTGATACATCAGGTTTTAAAGTTCATCTAGTGTGATATAGAGAATATCAAGCTCATACGCCAAGAGGAAAAAACACTTAACAGATTGAGCAAAAATATGCAATTTGGTGCAGATGCTGATGTATATGACCAAAAAGTAAGATGAAATTCTGATAGCTTGTAACGTAAATCAGTGAGGCCTTTATAACCCGCCACAAGACATATCTAGAGACCAGAATATCATACAGACTCTAATTGCAAATTTTTATTTGATGGGGTCTTTAAAACAAATAATGCAAATAATGTTAATCCATTGTTGCAGGAAGAGGCTGTGAACTACTACACTAAGCTTGAGGCCAAACTGAAGGAAGAATACAGAAAAGAACGAGAAAAAGTCAACACTAAACCTCTGGGAATGGCGTTTGTTACCTTCCAGAATGAAGCAATGACAGCCCTGTAAGTCAAATAGATGTTTTGGTCTCTGTGTGTGAATAAAACGCTAAAAGTTTCATGGGGGTACTATGATTATCTTAATGGTATTACCTTCTGGTACGATCATGTTACCATCACAGTACTTTTAATAGAATGAAAAAAAAATTAATATCTGTGTTTTTCCCCTTGGCAGCATCCTGAAAGATTTTAACGCGTGTCAGTGTCATGGCTGTCACTGTCGACGAGAGCCAAAGTGCTCCCCCTTCAGCAGCCTCCTCAACACAAACAACTGGACAGTCACATACGCTCCAGATCCACAGAATGTTTACTGGTAACATCATTATGATCATTATGATCCTAGTCTCGGAGCTAGACTTCAGGCATAAACCGGAATCCACTTTGCTGTTTATACTGACCAAGAAATACCCACTTAGACAGGAAGAGACTGACCACAGTTCATCAGTGATACCACAATATAATGGATACTAGTATTGTTATTTATATGATTGACTAAGACTTGGCATTTTTTTATGCAATATGCATTAGATTGCACAGATCTGTGGGCTGTTTTTGGAGAAAATCTTTAAGTCAGATTTATTTATACTGAGTTTTTCATAATGCACATTGTTTTGAAGTAGATTAGATTTACAGAAAATCATGTTAATGTTTATAATATCTTCATGCCTTACAGTCGCATTTAGAAGTCGTCTTCACCACATCTAGATGCCTAAATGCTTTGAGTTGCTGCCATGTGATTGGCTGATTAGCAATTTGTGTTACCAAGCAATTGAACAGGTGTACCTAATAAAGTGGCCGGTGAGTGTATATTTACATTCAGTCTGTGTGCAGTTTCTGTCTGGCCAAAAAAACGGACCGAATTTGCATGCCCTGCTGTAAATTTTGACCGGTTTATGAAAAACAAGCTTATGTGAATTCTACACATTTAAACAATTCAGTTGAACAATTCACAATAAGTTATTCTAGAATAAATATACTTGTAATTCTTTATGGAGCAGATAAAATACATATAATCATTTATTAATCAATAATCATTTTGACTTATATCTTTTCTTTATTTAAAGGCTGAAATGTGAGGTTTACCTTTTTATTAAACTTTTTCAAAGCTTTATTTGAACATTTACATTAGATATTTCAACATGCTATTAAACTGTTGTCAGTCAAGTTGTCATTTAAAATCCAAACATCATTGGTAATGTTATTGTTTTAGTGATTATGCAAACAAAAAGTCATTTTATTTGTTGTTTGTTGATTTTTAAATGTAAAACTTGGTGAAGTTATGTGGATAAAGTTGTACATACTTATATATTCGACTTTATATAAAGAGCTGGGCAATAATGTAATAACATTTTGTGTCAAAATTCAAAATCAGGCAGGTGAGATTTAAAGGTGCTGTATGTAAGTTTTTGACTCTACTAAAGCATAAAAATACCATAATATGTTTGCAGATATTTAAGAAACAAGCTAAGTTAACATACTTGTTTATCTGAATGTGCGTTCTGGGCCGGAATGTCGGTCTCTGTTTTGGTTTGTGAAACCCGCCTACTGCCAGTTTACCCAATTGTATTTCGGCACCCCAGGTTGCCAGTTCGCGGAAAACACAGCGTGTTTCATTTCATTCATCGTCAAGTGCGCTCGTTCCTGTTG